>NC_143044.1:57917500-57995000 GCF_057628025.1 Oncorhynchus mykiss | reverse complement strand
ATGTCAGGATGGGAGTCTCTCTGTGTGAAACCTACTGATTACAACATGTCAGGATGGGAGTCTCTCTGTGTGAAACCTACTGATTACAACATGTCAGGATGGGAGTCTCTCTTTGTGATACCTACTGCTCTGTGTGAAACCTACTGATTACAACATGTCAGGATGGGAGTCTCTCTGTGTGAAACCTACTGCTCTGTGTGATACCTACTGATTACAACATGTCAGGATTGGAGTCTCTCTGTGTGAAACCTACTGATTACAACATGTCAGGATGGGAGTCTCTCTGTGTGAAACCTACTGATTACAACATGTCAAGATGGGAGTCTCTCTGTGTGAAACCTACTGATTACAACATGTCAAGATGGGAGTCTCTCTGTGTGATACCTACTGATTACAACATGTCAAGATGGGAGTCTCTCTGTGTGAAACCTACTGATTACAACATGTCAGGATGGGAGTCTCTCTGTGTGATACCTACTGATTACAACATGTCAGGATGGGAGTCTCTCTGTGTGATACCTACTGATTACAACATGTCAAGATGGGAGTCTCTCTGTGTGATACCTACTGATTACAACATGGCAAGATGGGAGTCTCTCTGTGTGATACCTACTGATTACAACATGTCAAGATGGGAGTCTCTCTGTGTGAAACCTACTGATTACAACATGTCAGGATGGGAGTCTCTCTGTGTGATACCTACTGATTACAACATGTCAGGATGGGAGTCTCTCTGTGTGAAACCTACTGATTACAACATGTCAGGATGGGAGTCTCTCTGTGTGAAACCTACTGCTCTGTGTGATACCTACTGATTACAACATGTCAAGATGGGAGTCTCTCTGTGTGATACCAACTGATTACAACATGTCAGGATGGGAGTCTCTCTGTGTGATACCTACTGATTACAACATGTCAGGATGGGAGTCTCTCTGTGTGAAACCTACTGATTACAACATGTCAGGATGGGAGTCTCTCTGTGTGATACCTACTGATTACAACATGTCAGGATGGGAGTCTCTCTGTGTGATACCTACTGATTACAACATGTCAAGATGGGAGTCTCTCTGTGTGAAACCTACTGATTACAACATGTCAGGATGGGAGTCTCTCTGTGTGATACCTACTGATTACAACATGTCAGGATGGGAGTCTCTCTGTGTGATACCTACTGATTACAACATGTCAGGATGGGAGTCTCTCTGTGTGATACCTACTGATTACAACATGTCAGGATGGGAGTCTCTCTGTGTGATACCTACTGATTACAACATGTCAGGATGGGAGTCTCTCTGTGTGATACCTACTGATTACAACATGTCAGGATGGGAGTCTCTCTGTTTGATACCTACTGATTACAACATGTCAGGATGGGAGTGTCTCTGTGTGAAACCTACTGATTACAACATGTCAGGATGGGAGTCTCTCTGTGTGATACCTACTGATTACAACATGTCAGGATGGGAGTCTCTCTGTGTGATACCTACTGATTACAACATGTCAGGATGGGAGTCTCTCTGTGTGAAACCTACTGATTACAACATGTCAGGATGGGAGTCTCTCTGTGTGAAACCTACTGATTACAACATGTCAGGATGGGAGTCTCTCTGTGTGATACCTACTGCTCTGTGTGATACCTACTGATTACAACATGTCAGGATGGGAGTCTCTCTGTGTGATACCTACTGATTACAACATGTCAGGATGGGAGTCTCTCTGTTTGATACCTACTGATTACAACATGTCAGGATGGGAGTGTCTCTGTGTGAAACCTACTGATTACAACATGTCAGGATGGGAGTCTCTCTGTGTGATACCTACTGATTACAACATGTCAGGATGGGAGTCTCTCTGTGTGATACCTACTGATTACAACATGTCAGGATGGGAGTCTCTCTGTGTGAAACCTACTGATTACAACATGTCAGGATGGGAGTCTCTCTGTGTGAAACCTACTGATTACAACATGTCAGGATGGGAGTCTCTCTGTGTGATACCTACTGCTCTGTGTGATACCTACTGATTACAACATGTCAGGATGGGAGTCTCTCTGTGTGAAACCTACTGATTACAACATGTCAAGATGGGAGTCTCTCTGTGTGATACCTACTGCTCTGTGTGATACCTACTGATTACAACATGTCAGGATGGGAGTCTCTCTGTGTGAAACCTACTGCTCTGTGTGATACCTACTGATTACAACATGTCAGGATGGGAGTCTCTCTGTGTGAAACCTACTGATTACAACATGTCAGGATGGGAGTCTCTCTGTGTGAAACCTACTGATTACAACATGTCAGGATGGGAGTCTCTCTGTGTGAAACCTACTGATTACAACATGTCAGGATGGGAGTCTCTCTTTGTGATACCTACTGCTCTGTGTGAAACCTACTGATTACAACATGTCAGGATGGGAGTCTCTCTGTGTGAAACCTACTGCTCTGTGTGATACCTACTGATTACAACATGTCAGGATTGGAGTCTCTCTGTGTGAAACCTACTGATTACAACATGTCAGGATGGGAGTCTCTCTGTGTGAAACCTACTGATTACAACATGTCAAGATGGGAGTCTCTCTGTGTGAAACCTACTGATTACAACATGTCAAGATGGGAGTCTCTCTGTGTGATACCTACTGATTACAACATGTCAAGATGGGAGTCTCTCTGTGTGAAACCTACTGATTACAACATGTCAGGATGGGAGTCTCTCTGTGTGATACCTACTGATTACAACATGTCAGGATGGGAGTCTCTCTGTGTGATACCTACTGATTACAACATGTCAAGATGGGAGTCTCTCTGTGTGATACCTACTGATTACAACATGGCAAGATGGGAGTCTCTCTGTGTGATACCTACTGATTACAACATGTCAAGATGGGAGTCTCTCTGTGTGAAACCTACTGATTACAACATGTCAGGATGGGAGTCTCTCTGTGTGATACCTACTGATTACAACATGTCAGGATGGGAGTCTCTCTGTGTGAAACCTACTGATTACAACATGTCAGGATGGGAGTCTCTCTGTGTGAAACCTACTGCTCTGTGTGATACCTACTGATTACAACATGTCAAGATGGGAGTCTCTCTGTGTGATACCAACTGATTACAACATGTCAGGATGGGAGTCTCTCTGTGTGATACCTACTGATTACAACATGTCAGGATGGGAGTCTCTCTGTGTGAAACCTACTGATTACAACATGTCAGGATGGGAGTCTCTCTGTGTGATACCTACTGATTACAACATGTCAGGATGGGAGTCTCTCTGTGTGATACCTACTGATTACAACATGTCAAGATGGGAGTCTCTCTGTGTGAAACCTACTGATTACAACATGTCAGGATGGGAGTCTCTCTGTGTGATACCTACTGATTACAACATGTCAGGATGGGAGTCTCTCTGTGTGATACCTACTGATTACAACATGTCAGGATGGGAGTCTCTCTGTGTGATACCTACTGATTACAACATGTCAGGATGGGAGTCTCTCTGTGTGATACCTACTGATTACAACATGGCAAGATGGGAGTCTCTCTGTGTGATACCTACTGATTACAACATGTCAGGATGGGAGTCTCTCTGTGTGATACCTACTGAATACAACATGTCAGAATGGGAGTCTCTCTGTGTGAAACCTACTGATTACAATCTCACAGCTACCAGTAACACTATATTAGTCCCAAATGGTATAATGGTGTGGGGTAGGTGGGTGGGTGTTTATCGTCCAATTTGGATTTGAAGTTGAATGAGGACTTGTATTTCATCCCGTCCACGTTATGGTGACATTGTCTGTCTGACTGGCAGAATGGAGTCTCCAACGTGCCGGTTGTCATAGTCACACAGAGTTGATGTTCATATTGAACAGAAACGTTGTTGTTGTTTTCCTAAATAATTCAACAATGAGCAAACAGCGATGTTCTGTCAGCTCCTCTCTCTCTCTCTCTCTCTCTCTCTCGCTCCCTCTCTCTCTCTGTCTCTCTCTCTCTCTCTCTCTCTCTGTCTCTCTCTCTGTCTCTCTCTGTCTCTCTCTCTCTCTGTCTCTCTCTCTCTCTCTCTCTCTCTCTCTCTCTCTCTCTCTCTCTCTCTCTCTCTCTCTCTCTCTCTCTCTCTCTCTCTCTCTCTCTGTCTCTCTCTCTCTCTCTCTCTCTCTCTCTCTCCTCTCTCTCCTCTCTCTCTCTCTCTCTCTCTCCTCTCTCTCTCTCTCTCTCTCTCTCTCTCTCTCTCTCTCTCTCTCTCTCTCTCTCTCTCTCTCGCTCCCTCCTTCCCTCTCTCAGAGGTGTTGCACTATAAAGGGAGTAGGCTTCTATTTGGGACGTAGATCAAGTAAATGAGGAAAATCGAAGGCTACATTCTAGATTTAAATAGACATCCCATAAGTCCACTCAAAGGGGAAATCAAAACAGTTGATTAGGGATGTATTTAAAACGTGCACGTCCTCATTTAAAGCGAATCCACTTCGCCTAAGTAATTATTTGCCCCCCTTCACTCAACCATGTCAATTATTTTGTTGTAAAACACAAACGAGTCAATGTCAAAAGTCAACAGTGACCTCCAATCCCCTTCCTTATTGCTGCATGATTAACATCCAATGCTCTCTGTGGATTCTACGTTGATAGCCTAATGCATGTTTAAATTCAGCATTGGGGATAACTCTGGACAGACAGCCTCAAAACAGTGTCTTCCAAGACCCACACGGACTGAGAACATCTCATCACTGAAGCCAAGGCTTTAAATAAGAAACATCATCACAGCGGGATATACGGTTTTTTTGTAATTTTAATTTAACTAGGCAAGTCAGTAGGGGCGGCAAGGTAGCCTAGTGGTTAGAGCAAGTTCAAACCCCCAAGCTGACAAGGTACAAATCTGTTGTTCTGCCCCTGAACAGGGGCTGTCATTGAAAATAAGAATTTGTTCTTAACTGACTTGCCTGGTTAAATAAAGGTAAAAAGAAGAAAGAAAGAACAAATTCTTATTTACAATGACGGATATAACCCGACCCACTTTGCCAAAGCACAGCCCCCACACCACTAGAGGGATATCTTCAACCACCAACTTACCATCCTGAGACAAGGCCGAGTATAGCCCACAAAGATCTCCGCCACGGCACAACCCAAGGGGGGGCGCCAACCCAGACAGGAAGATCACATCAGTGACTCAGCCCACTCAAGTGACGCACCCCTCCTAGGGACGGCATGAAAGAGCACCAGTAAGCCAGTGACTCAGCCCCTGTAATAGGGTTAGAGGCAGAGAATCCCAGTGGAAAGAGGGGAACCGGCCAGGCAGAGACAGCAAGGGCGGTTCGTTGCTCCAGAGCCTTTCCGTTCACCTTCACACTCCTGGGCCAGACTACACTCAATCATATGACCCACTGAAGAGATGAGTCTTCAGTAAAGACTTAAAGGTTGAGACCGAGTTTGCGTCTCTCACATGGGTAGGAAGACCATTCCATAAAAATGGAGCTCTATAGGAGAACGCGCTGCCTCCAGCTGTTTGCTTAGAAATTCTAGGGACAATTAGGAGGCCTGCATCTTGTGACCGTAGCGTACGTGTAGGTATGTACAGCAGGACCAAATCAGAGAGATAGGTAGGAGCAAGCCCATGTAATGCTTTGTGGGTTAGCAGTAAAACCTTGAAATCAGCCCTGATTTACAATGGTACATCTACATTGGTACACCTACAATGGTACATCTACAGTGGTACATCTACATTGGTACATCTACAGTGATACATATACAATGGTACATCTACACTGGTACATCTACAATGGTACATCTACAATGGTACATCTACAGTGGTACATCTACAGTGGTACATCTACAGTGGTATATCTACAGTGGTACATCTACAATGGTACATCTACACTGGTACATCTACAATGGTACATCTACACTGGTACATCTACAATGGTACACCTACAATGCAGGTGGGAGCACTACAGGTTCAAGATTGTGTCAGAAATATTGTTGCTATTTTCACTTACTGGCGTTGCCCCCGAAAGGGCTGGGTTTCGATGAATTAACAAGTTGTGTGTTTTTGTCGAAGGCTTGGCCCCTCACTGGCCAATCAGAACGTGCTCCATGGCGAAATATGTGTTTGTTTCAAGTTGTGCATTTACGGTATTTTAATGTGTTACCTTGGAAACAACTCCAATTTCATGGTTAGTCCCGTTATAGTTTGTTAAATGGTTTACAGAAACTAAATAACAAAATGGAGATAGATGCATCTGTGCTAAATATGTTAACTGTCCACATTGTTCTAAGTATTTGAATGGCTTCAATATCATTCACACTGATATAGGGGCTAGGCCTACTAGAAATGACATTATGGCTGAGCATGGACATACCAAACATTCATTATTGATGAGGCTGTGGTAGATTAATTTCCTGTATTACTAAATGAGGAGAGTTACAAACCACACACCAGTCAGAGTTATACTTAAACTTCACCTTTAATAATAATGAAGCTTTTGCAATAGCATTTGACTTTCAACAGTTCACTATCTCTAATGAAAAGTTGAGCGTGTCAACATAATGGCAACTGAGATATTTTATAGCAAAGATCCACCCCTCTCAACTTACATGACCAACCACAGAGCTCAGAAACTCTTCACAAAGGGCCTTGTACTTGAGAAAGGAGTATTCCATAGCCAGATAGCATTAGCTATAAATTATCATTCAGACGAGGTTCTAATCTCGTTCCTGGTACTTCTTAGTACCAAAACATTACCTCTTCCAATGGCATATATCAATTGTCAACTTTAGATACTCCCATCTCAAATACACCACACTCCTGGACAAGCTCACTGAGGGGAGTGAGCCTCTAGGTCATATACTATCTCAAGATAAGTGCAACATCAGAGGGTAATACAATGGTTCCAGACACTGCCTAGGGAGTGACTGGCGTACAGACATTAGGGAGACAATTCATTGGTTCCCCATTAATCACACCATCCCTTCACATGGGTTAAGAATAGGTAAAGACACATTCACATAAGAAGACAATGTTCCGTTGTGTCCTCCTACCCTTCTGATATTCTGCATAGCACCAGATGGTTTAACAGATACATTGTGTCCTCCTACCCTTCTGATATTCTGCATAGCACCAGATGGTTTAACAGATACATTCGCATATGAAGACAAGTCTGACCTCTCCCCTCTCTGGGCCCCAAGTGACTGAGCCCTAGCTGAGAAGGGATAAGTGCAAACTGCCAACCCTATTGTCCAAAGTGAAACATTCTAATGACAAGTATCTCACATAAGCATATGATGCAAATAAAACATCTTATCTATGTTACCCAACTAATTCTGATTCATCCGCCACAAAGCCTAAAAAAGACAATCTATAACTAATCCAATTCTAAACAAAACAACTTGGTTTAAATAGGCTCTGTCACACTTACAGGCACCATCATTTATCTCATGTAATATTAAAACCACTCAGACTATAGAGCGATTTACACACATCCAAACCTTTCACAGGCGCTGGACAAAGATCCAATATAAAGGACAAAGATCCAATATAAAGGACAAAGATCCAACATAAAGGACAAAGATCCAATATAAAGGACAAAGATCCAACATAAAGGACAAAGATCCAACATAAAGGACAAAGATCCAATATAAAGGACAAAGATCCAACATAAAGGACAAAGATCCAACATAAAGGACAAAGATCCAATATAAAGGACAAAGATCCAATATAAAGGACAAAGATCCAATATAAAGGACAAAGATCCAATATAAAGATAAAGGGAGTATGTCCACTCACCGGTATACTGCTCCCCAATAGGCCTATGATTTATGGACATAATCAGAACCATCTTACAGGTCAGATCACATTCACACATCTCTAGAAGAGTTAATGCAAGCTTGGCACGGACGTTGTCACCATAACACCGGGAAGGTGAATCATTCTAAGTTTAGTTGTAATAAAATGTAACAAAAACCAAGCAATCAGTTATTATATCGTTTTTTTTTTTACCCCTTTTTTCTCCCCAATTTCATCATATCCAAAATGGTAGTTCCAGTCTTGTCCCATCGCTGCAACTCATGTACAGACTCGGGAGAGGAGAAAGTCGAGAGCCGTGCGTTCTCCGAAACATGACCCGACCAAGCTGCACTGCTTCTTGACATGCTCCTGCACGGTTAAATAATGTGGGTCTGCCTCCTGCACGGTTAAATAATGTGGGTCTGCCTCCTGCATGGTTAAAATAATGTGGGCCTGCCTCCTGCATGGTTAAAATAATGTGGGCCTGCCTCCTGCATGGTTAAATAATGTGGGCCTGCCTCCTGCACGGTTAAATAATGTGGGCCTGCCTCCTGCATGGTTAAAATAATGTGGGCCTGCCTCCTGCATGGTTAAAATAATGTGGGCCTGCCTCCTGCACGGTTAAATAATGTGGGTCTGCCTCCTGCACGGTTAAATAATGTGGGCCTGCCTCCTGCACGGTTAAATAATGTGGGCCTGCCTCCTGCACGGTTAAATAATGTGGGTCTGCCTCCTGCACGGTTAAATAATGTGGGCCTGCCTCCTGCACGGTTAAATAATGTGGGTCTGCCTCCTGCACGGTTAAATAATGTGGGCCGGCCTCCTGCATGGTTAAATAATGTGGGTCTGCCTCCTGCACGGTTAAATAATGTGGGCCGGCCTCCTGCATGGTTAAATAATGTGGGCCTGCCTCCTGCACGGTTAAATAATGTGGGCCGGCCTCCTGCATGGTTAAATAATGTGGGCCTGCCTCCTGCACGGTTAAATAATGTGGGCCGGCCTCCTGCATGGTTAAATAATGTGGGCCTGCCTCCTGCACGGTTAAATAATGTGGGCCGGCCTCCTGCATGGTTAAATAATGTGGGCCTGCCTCCTGCACGGTTAAATAATGTGGGTCTGCCTCCTGCACGGTTAAATAATGTGGGTCTGCCTCCTGCACGGTTAAATAATGTGGGTCTGCCTCCTGCACGGTTAAATAATGTGGGCCTGCCTCCTGCACGGTTAAATAATGTGGGTCTGCCTCCTGCACGGTTAAATAATGTGGGTCTGCCTCCTGCACGGTTAAATAATGTGGGCCTGCCTCCTGCATGGTTAAATAATGTGGGCCGGCCTCCTACATGGTTAAATAATGTGGGTCTGCCTCCTGCACGGTTAAATAATGTGGGCCGGCCTCCTGCATGGTTAAATAATGTGGGCCTGCCTCCTGCATGGTTAAATAATGTGGGCCTGCCTCCTGCACGGTTAAATAATGTGGGTCTGCCTCCTGCACGGTTAAATAATGTGGGTCTGCCTCCTGCACGGTTAAATAATGTGGGCCGGCCTCCTGCATGGTTAAATAATGTGGGCCTGCCTCCTGCACAGTTAAATAATGTGGATGTGCCTCCTGCACGCTTAAAATAATGTGGGCCTGCCTCCTGCACAGTTAAATAATGTGGATGTGCCTCCTGCACGCTTAAAATAATGTGGGCCTGCCTCCTGCATGGTTAAAATAATGTGGGCCTGCCTCCTACATGGTTAAATAATGTGGGCCTGCCTCCTGCACGGTTAAATAATGTGGGCCTGCCTCCTGCATGGTTAAATAATGTGGGTCTGCCTCCTGCACGGTTAAATAATGTGGGCCTGCCTCCTGCATAGTTAAATAATGTGGGCCTGCCTCCTGCACGGTTAAATAATGTTGGTCTGCCTCCTGCACGGTTAAATAATGTGGGCCTGCCTCCTGCATGGTTAAATAATGTGGGTCTGCCTCCTGCACGGTTAAATAATGTGGGCCTGCCTCCTGCATGGTTAAATAATGTGGGCCTGCCTCCTGCACGGTTAAATAATGTTGGTCTGCCTCCTGCACGGTTAAATAATGTGGGCCTGCCTCCTGCACGGTTAAATAATGTGGGTCTGCCTCCTACATGGTTATATAATGTGGGTCTGCCTCCACCATTGTTAAATAATATGGGTCTGCCTCCTGCATGGTTAAATAATGTGGGCCCATCTACAATGCAGAGATAAAAAGGGAATGTCAGCTCACTGTTTTACTCCTCTCAAACTTGATATAAAAATAAAAAATGTTCAACAAAAAGCTTTGGTGATTAAGATTTATTTCAAAACGGTTTCTGGAGCCACCTGGAGGCACCTGGATGATCATCAAGACTCTTGGAAGAATGTTCTATGGACAGATGAGTCAAAAGTACAACTTTTTGGACGAGATGGGTCCCATAATGTCTGTTTAAAACCAAACAGTGCATTCCACAGTAAGAACCTCATGCCAACGGTCAAGCATGGTGGTGGTAGTGTGATGGTTTGGGGAGGCTTTGCTGCCTCAGGACCTGCTCTGTATCCGAGAATTCTACAGGAGGATGTCAGGCCATCTGTCTGTGAGCTGAAGCTGAACTGCAGTTGGGTCATGCAGGAAGGCAATGATCCAAAACACACAATCAAGTCAACATGAAAATGGCTTAAAAGAAAGTTTTGGAATGGCCTAGTCAAAGTCCAGACCTAATCCCAATTGAGATGTTGTTGCAGGACTTGAAATGAACAGTTCATGCTTGAAAACTCACAAATGTCACTGAGTTAAAGCAGTTCTGTATGGAAGAGTTGGCCAAAATCCCTCCACAATGACGTGAGAGACTGATCAACAACTACAGGAAGTGTTTGGTTGGAGTCATTGCAGCTAAAGGTGGACTGATCAACAACTACAGGAAGTGTTTGGATGGAGTCATTGCAGCTAAAGGTGGACTGATCAACAACTACAGGAAGTGTTTGGTTGGAGTCATTGCAGCTAAAGGTGGCACAGCCCGTTTTTGAGTGTAAGGGAGGCAATTACTTTTTCACACGTGGGCATTATTGGGTGTTGCATAACTTTGTTTATGAAATAAATGAAACAAGTATGTAATTATTGTGTTATTTTGTTCACTCAGGTTCCCTTTATCTAATATTAGGTTTTGGTTGAATATCATAACAGTATAAAAATATGCAAAAGTAGAGAAAATTTGAAAGGGGACAAATACTGTTTCACGGTACTCCATACAGAAATGGTTTGTTGAGATCGGAATAAAAGAAACTTGACTGGCCTGCACAGAGCCCCATCGAACACCTTTGGGATGAATTGGGATGCCACTGCGAGCCAGGCCTTATGGCCCAACATCAGTGCCCGACTTCACTAATGCTCTTGTGGCTGAATGGAAGCAAGTCCTCGCAGCAATGTTCCAACATCTAGTGGAAAGCCTTCCCAGAGGAGTGGAGGCTGTTATAGCAGCAACATTCCAACATCTAGTGGAAAGCCTTCCCAGAAGAGTGGAGGCTGTTATAGCAGCAATGTTCCAACATCTAGTGGAACGCCTTCCCAGAGGAGTGGAGGCTGTTATAGCAGCAACATTCCAACATCTAGTGGAAAGTCTTCCCAGAAGAGTGGAGGCTGTTATAGCAGCAATGTTCCAACATCTAGTGGAACGCCTTCCCAGAGGAGTGGAGGCTGTTATAGCAGCAACATTCCAACATCTAGTGGAACGCCTTCCCAGAGGAGTGGAGGCTGTTATAGCAGCAACATTCCAACATCTAGTGGAACGCCTTCCCAGAGGAGTGGAGGCTGTTATAGCAGCAACATTCCAACATCTAGTGGAGCGCCTTCCCAGAGGAGTGGAGGCTGTTATAGCAGCAAAGGTGGGGCCCAACTCCATATTGATGCCCATGATTTAGGAATTAGATGTTCGACAAGCAGGTGTCCACATACTTTTGGTCATGTAGTGTGTGTGTGTGTGTGTGTGTGTGTGTGTGTGTGTGTGTGTGTGTGTGTGTGTGTGTGTGTATATATATATATATATATATACATATATCCATATACATATACAGTATACACATAAATCTGCATATATAGACATATATTCACAGACATATATATATATATATATATATACTGTATATATAAATATATATATATATATATATATATAGACACATATACATGTATGTATGTATGTATGTATGTATATGACTATCTATCCTGCTAGGAGAGACAGAGAAGCAGAGTCCTAGTGAGAGGATTCTGAATGATTGAACCCAATGTTCTGCCGGCCCTCAAATCCCCGTGCAAATAATACCATTCCTTTAAAACATGAACGTATATTTATTTATCCATCTAAACTTTCTCTATCACGCTGGGAGATAATTAGGTCTCTGGTCTGAGTGAGGGAATTCTATCTGAGAGAGGAGTCTGAATAATCGTTATGATCTGAATGCTCTGCCCCCAAAACCTGTGTTGCAAAAAGTAGAATGTTCTGCCCTCAAAACCTGTGTTGCAAAAAGTAGATTTTTCCCTGAAATAAATCTGCTGCTGTTTGACGTGACAGAGGCAGAGTGAGAGAGAGAACAACAGTGTGTTTCAGAGAGTAACTGATTGGCCACCCAGTAGCTATCCTCCTGTTTCCCTTGTCATTGTGGAGAGAGAGGGGGTGGGGGGGGTAGAGGGGGGACTGGGGAGAGAGCAGCTGGAGGGGGACAGGAGAGGGAGAGGGGGATGGTGGGAGGGGGAGAGAGCTCAGGGCAGCTGGAGGGGGACAGGAGAGAGAGAGAGAGAGGGTGGGAGGGGAGAGAGCTCAGGGCAGCTGGAGGGGGACAGGAGAGAGAGAGAGAGAGGGTGGAATGGGGACTGGAGAGAGAGCAGCTGGAGGGGGACAGGAGAGGGAGATAACCCAGAGCAGCTGGAGGGGGACAGGAGAGGGAGAGGGGGATGGTGGGAGGGGGAGAGAGCTCAGGGCAGCTGGAGGGGGACAGGAGAGAGAGAGAGAGAGGGTGGGAGGGGAGAGAACCCAGAGCAGCTGGAGTAGCAAGGTGCTCTGTGGACAGGTTAAAGGCGACATGACAAAGATGAAAGATTATCTATTAAAACCCTGGTCCAGAACAACAATTAACTATTACAACCCTGGTCCAGAACAAAGATAATCTATTACAACCCTGGTCCAGAACAAAGATAATCTATTACAACCTTGGTCCAGAACAAAGATAATCTATTACAACCTTGGTCCAGACAAAGATAATCTATTACAACCCTGATCCAGAACAAAGATAATCTATTACAACCTTGGTCCAGAACAAAGATAATCTATTACAACCCTGGTCCAGAACAAAGATAATCTATTACAACCTTGGTCCAGACCAAAGATAATCTATTACAACCCTGGTCCAGACCAAAGATAATCTATTACAACCCTGATCCAGAACAAAGATAATCTATTACAACCCTGGTCCAGACCAAAGATAATCTATTACAACCCTGGTCCAGAACAAAGATAATCTATTACAACCCTGATCCAGACCAAAGATAATCTATTACAACCTTGGTCCAGAACAAAGATAATCTATTACAACCCTGATCCAGAACAAATATTATTGATTTTATTTATTCTTTAAAAATACTTATTTTCCACCATAATTTGCAAATAAATTCATTAAAAATCCTACAATGTGATTTTCTGGATGTTGTTTTCTTCATAGTTGAAGTGTACCTATGATGATAAATTACAGGCCTCTCTCACCTTTTTAAGTGGGAGAACTTGCACATTATTGGTGGCTGACTAAATACTGTTTTGCCCCTCTGTAATACAGACAAATGAATACACACGTAGGATCTTAATTTGAGCCAGTTTGCTACAGAAGTCAAATATTTCTGCAGCCATAGGAAATGTGAATTATTATGTAGATTATAATTAATGGACATTTTTGTAATTTTTGTTGTTGTTGTTGTTGTTGTTGAAATTTGGAAGTGAAAATGAAAAACCTCAGAATCCTTTTTAATCCTCAAATAACACTACACATTTTACATTTACTGTATTGCAGGAAAAAAGTTATCCTGCAAACATGGTGATCAAATTAAGATCCTACATCTGTACAGCTGCCATTTGGGATGCGCCTCATTGCTGCCATCCGGACGACAATAATAGCACCATGTCACACTGCTTCCTTACAACATTATTACAGAGATCCATTGGACGAAGCATGTCAGACTGGTGAAACAGGACCATTAGGAAGCCTTTATCGAGGGAGTAGGGTGTAAACACACAGAGAGAACACGTTGCGTCAACAGAATCATTAAGGGGTACTCTTATCTGTAGCACATCTAATGACCCCTGTGGAACGCAAATGGGGTTTAATCACCTCACATAACTGGGTGAGAGGATCATCACCTTCATGTAGACCACAGGATATATTCATAGGGGCGGCAGGGTAGCCTAGTGGTTAGAGCGTTGGACTAGTAACCGTGAAGGTTGCAAGTTCAAACCCCTGAGCTGACAAGGTACAAATATGTCGTTCTGCCTCTGAACAAGGCAGTTTAACCCACTGTTCTTGGACTGTCATTGAAAATAAGAACTTGTTCTTAACTGACTTGCCTAGTTAAATTAAGGTAAAAATAGAGGTTGGATTGTCTCTCAATTTATTCTCAATTCACGTGTGTTTTACTGTTTTACTCTAGTTACTCCATCGCTGTGGGTTTCAACACAACGTTATTGGTATTTTACAGTTTATTTATTTACTCCCCTGTTGATACAGAGATTATTTTAGCATGTGATTCCAGCATCTGTCTCCCGTCCTCTCATTACTCTCCTGTTGATACAGAGATTAGTTTAGCATGTGATTCCAGCATCTGTCTCCCGTCCTCTTATAACTCTCCTGTTGATACAGAGATTAGTTTAGCATGTGATTCCAGCATCTGTCTCCCGTCCTCTCATAACTCTCCAGAGATTATTTTAGCATGTGATTCCAGCATCTGTCTCCCGTCCTCTTATAACTCCCCTGTTGATACACAGATTATTTTAGCATGTGATTCCAGCATCTGTCTCCCGTCCTCTCATAACTCTCCTGTTGATACAGAGATTATTTTAGCATGTGATTCCAGCATCTGTCTCCCGTCCTCTCATTACTCTCCTGTTGATACAGAGATTAGTTTAGCATGTGATTCCAGCATCTGTCTCCCGTCCTCTTATAACTCCCCTGTTGATACACAGATTAGTTTAGCATGTGATTCCAGCATCTGTCTCCCGTCCTCTCATTACTCTCCTGTTGATACACAGATTATTTTAGCATGTGATTCCAGCATCTGTCTCCCATCCTCTCATTACTCTCCTGTTGATACAGAGATTATTTTAGCATGTGATTCCAGCATCTGTCTCCCGTCCTCTCATTACTCTCCTGTTGATACAGAGATTAGTTTAGCATGTGATTCCAGCATCTGTCTCCCGTCCTCTCATTACTCTCCTATTGATACACAGATTATTTTAGCATGTGATTCCAGCATCTGTCTCCCTTCCTCTCATCGCAGTGAGGGGTTGGCAGGTAGCCTAGTGGTTAGCGTAGTGGGCCAATAACCAAAAGATTGCTGGATCGAATCCCCGAGCTGACAAGGAAAAAAAAATCTGTCATTCTGCCCCTGAACAGGGCAGTTAACCCACTGTTCCCCGATAGGCCGTCATTGTAAATAAGAATTTGTTCTTAACTGACTTGCCTAGTTAAATAAAGTTTGTTTAATTTTGATTTTTTATGTAAATGAACGCTGGGTGAGAGCTGAGAGCAATAGAGGTGCCAGGGGATGGATCGGTAGGTGGTAACGTTGTAATGAGAGAGAGAGAGAGAGAGCCCATCGACTGCATAATAATTCTTTCTGGAATGGAGCTATGTTTACCCACAATGCTGTTTTAATTGGAGCTCTGTTTACCCACAATGCTGTTTTAATTGGAGCTGTTTACCCACAGCTCTGTTTTAATTGGAGCTCTGTTTACCCACAGCTCTGTTTTAATTGGAGCTGTTTACCCACAGCTCTGTTTTAATTGGAGCTCTGTTTACCCACAGCTCTGTTTTAATTGGAGCTCTGTTTACCCACAATGCTGTTTTAATTGGAGCTCTGTTAACCCACAATGCTGTTTTAATTGGAGCTCTGTTTACCCACAGCTCTGTTTTAATTGGAGCTCTGTTTACCCACAGCTCTGTTTTAATTGGAGCTCTGTTTACCCACAATGCTGTTTTAATTGGAGCTAAGTTTACCCATAATGCTGTTTTAATTGGAGCTCTGTTTACCCACAATGTTGTTTTAATTGGAGCTGTTTACCCACAGCTCTGTTTTAATTGGAGCTCTGTTTACCCACAGCTCTGTTTTAAGTGGAGCTCTGTTTACCCACAATGCTGTTTTAATTGGAGCTCTGTTAACCCACAATGCTGTTTTAATTGGAGCTCTGTTTACCCACAGCTCTGTTTTAATTGGAGCTCTGTTTACCCACAGCTCTGTTTTAATTGGAGCTCTGTTTACCCACAATGCTGTTTTAATTGGAGCTAAGTTTACCCATAATGCTGTTTTAATTGGAGCTCTGTTTACCCACAATGTTGTTTTAATTGGAGCTGTTTACCCACAGCTCTGTTTTAATTGGAGCTCTGTTTACCCACAGCTCTGTTTTAATTGGAGCTCTGTTTACCCACAGCTCTGTTTTAATTGGAGCTAAGTTTACCCATAATGCTGTTTTAATTGGAGCTCTGTTTACCCACAATGCTGTTTTAATTGGAGCTGTTTACCCACAGCTCTGTTTTAATTGGAGCTTGGTTTACCCACAATGCTGTTTTAATTGGAGCTACGTTTACCAGTAATGCTGTTTTAATTGGAGCTCTGTTTACCCACAGCTCTGTTTTAATTGGAGCTCTGTTTACCCACAGCTCTGTTTTAATTGGAGCTCTGTTTACCCACAGCTCTGTTTTAATTGGAGCTAAGTTTACCCACAGCTCTGTTTTAATTGGAGCTAAGTTTACCCATAATGCTGTTTTAATTGGAGCTCTGTTTACCCACAATGCTGTTTTAATTGGAGCTGTTTACCCACAGCTCTGTTTTAATTGGAGCTCTGTTTACCCACAGCTGTTTTAATTGGAGCTCTGTTTACCCACAATGCTGTTTTAATTGGAGCTTTGTTGACCCACAGCTCTGTTTTAATTGGAGCTTTGTTGACCCGAAGAGTCTAAAGGTCCCGGAGTCTGGACTGTAACCAAACATGTATTATATCCCAGTTTAAAGTTGAGAAATGAGGGACAGAAGAAAAAGAAGAGTGTTTGTCCTCTGCTCAGAAGAGCTATTTTTTAATTTACCTTCCACAGAGTGTGTTCTATTATCCTGTTTAAACGGCTTGAGAAGCAGGGCATTAATGATTCCTCCCAGCCTATGAAATCAATGAGCCTGTAGTCCTGGGAGCCAACGTGCAGAGGGAACCAACAAATCAAGTCCAGCCTCGTTGGGCAAGGCTTAACAGGACTATTAAAAAGCTGACACAGAACACAACTAGAATTATGGACAGCTGAGGAGGAAAGGGTATGTGGAGACCTCCAAACAAGGTGGCTGTGATCAACCCAGAACAAAGGACGTCGTCTGCATTTTTTAAAATATATATTTTTTTACCTTTATTTAACTAGGCAAGTCAGTTAAGAACAAATTCTTATTTTCAATGACGGCCTGGGAACAGTGGGTTAAACTGCCTGCTCAGGGCAGAACGACAGATTTGTACCTTGTCAGCTCAGGGGTTTGAACCGCTCTAACCACTAGGCTACCCTGCCACATGGGGAGGAGAAGAGTCAAACAGACTGAGAGACACTGATTACTGCTAGAAGAGAAACAAGGCTAATGTCTGATGAGAATTTACCGTATTTTACCTAATAAAGCAAATATCTGATGAGAAGAACCGTATTTCAGCTAATAAAGCATATCTGATGAGAATAACCGTATTTCACCTAATAAAGCTAGTATCTGATGAGAATAACCGTATTTTACCTAATAAAGCAAATATCTGATGAGAATAACCGTATTTCACCTAATAAAGCATATCTGATGAGAATAACCGTATTTCACCTAATAAAGCTAATATCTGATGAGAATAACCGTATTTCACCTAATAAAGCTAATATCTGATGAGAATAACCGTATTTCACCTAATAAAGCATATCTGATGAGAATAACCGTATTTCACCTAATAAAGCTAATATCTGATGAGAATAACCGTATTTCATGACTGATGACATCCACTGTAATGGTTTTCTTCTATCTCCTCCTCTGACGAGGAGGATCGGACCAAAATGCAGCGTGGTAATTTTGTTCACGTGTTTAATAAAGAAAGAACACGAACAATACAAAACAACAACCGTACCGCGAAAACCTAACCAGACTAATCTGGTGCCAACTAACACAGAGACAGGAACAATCACCCACGAAACACTCAAAGAATATGGCTGCCTAAATATGGTTCCCAATCAGAGACAACGATAAACACCTGCCTCTGATTGAGAACCACTCTAGGCAACCATAGACTTTTCTAGAAAACCCCACTATACTACAATCCCAATACCTACAAAAAAAAACAAGACTAAATACACCACATAAATAAACTCATGTCACACCCTGGCCTGACCAAAATAATAAAGAAAACACAAAATACTTATACCAGGGCTTGACACCCACCTCTACAGCTGATTTCATGAGGCGAACTACGAGCCCTAAAGAATGAGATTGACTTTAGAACTAACCACAATTAATGCCTCTTATATTTGAACTTCCAGCCCAATTAAAACAATATATCGTCAGTTTTAAGAACAAATTCTTATTTACAATGATGGCCTACCCCGGCCAAAACACGGACGGACAACGCTGGGCCAATTGTGCACCGCCCTATGAGAATCCCAATTCCAGCTGGATGTGACACAGCCTGCATTTGAACCAGAAACGCCTCTTGCACTGTGATGCAGTACCTTAAAACGCTGTGCCGCTCGGTAGCTGTGAATAAGGAAGTCGTTATGGAAATGTAGATTTATTGTGGATCTGGTTTTTTATTGTTAAATAACAGTTCACTATGTAGGGTGACATCTTGAACACACCTGATAGAGAAGCTAGGATGGCTCCGTTACCTAGACAACAAGCTGACTCAGACAACAAGCTGACTCAGACAACAAGCTGAGTCAGACAACAAGCTGACTCAGGCAACAAGCTGACTCAGACAACAAGCTGACTCAGACAACAAGCTGACTCAGACAACAAGCTGACTCAGACAACAAGCTGACTCAGACAACAAGCTGACTCAGACAACAAGCTGACTCAGGCAACAAGCTGAGTCAGACAACAAGCTGACTCAGACAACAAGCTGACTCAGACAACAAGCTGAGTCAGACAACAAGCTGACTCAGACAACAAGCTGACTCAGACAACAAGCTGACTTAGACAACAAGCTGACTCAGACAACAAGCTGACTCAGGCAACAAGCTGACTCAGACAACAAGCTGACTCAGACAACAAGCTGACTCAGACAACAAGCTGACTCAGACAACAAGCTGACTCAGACAACAAGCTGAGTCAGACAACAAGCTGACTCAGACAACAAGCTGACTCAGACAACAAGCTGACTCAGACAACAAGCTGACTCAGACAACAAGCTGACTCAGGCAACAAGCTGAGTCAGACAACAAGCTGACTCAGACAACAAGCTGACTCAGACAACAAGCTGACTCAGACAACAAGCTGACTCAGACAACAAGCTGAGTCAGACAACAAGCTGACTCAGACAACAAGCTGACTCAGACAACAAGCTGACTCAGACAACAAGCTGACTCAGACAACAGGCTGACTCAGACAACAAGCTGACTCAGGCAACAAGCTGACTCAGACAACAAGCTGACTCAGACAACAAGCTGACTCAGACAACAAGCTGAGTCAGACAACAAGCTGACTCAGACAACAAGCTGACTCAGACAACAAGCTGACTCAGGCATTATACAACAAAGCTTGTCTGTGCGGACAATTTATTTCAGAGAAGGAGGGCGCAGTGTACAGTTGTTTCACTGTTTATTGTTCAAAAAAGAAATGTAATTGAGTGAGTGAGCAAGAATATATTTATATTCAGAGCATGTGAGTTATCTCAACATTTCTGCACATTTCTTTTTATCACTGTCGTACAAGTATCTTTTGTCGAAACATTGTCAGTCAAGTATCTTTTGTCGAAACATTGTCAGTCAAGTATCTTTTGTCGAAACATTGTCAGTCAAGTATCTTTGTCGAAACATTGTCAGTCAAGTATCTTTGTCGAAACATTGTCAGTCAAGTATCTTTGTCGAAACATTGTCAGTCAAGTATTTTTGTCGAAACATTGTCAGTCAAGTATCTTTGTCGAAACATTGTCAGTCAAGTATCTTTGTCGACACATTGTCAGTCAAGTATCTTTTGTCGAAACATTGTCAGTCAAGTATCTTTGTCGAAACATTGTCAGTCAAGTATCTTTGTCGAAACATTGTCAGTCAAGTATCTTTGTCGAAACATTGTCAGTCAAGCATCTTTGTCGAAACATTGTCAGTCAAGTATCTTTGTCGAAACATTGTCAGTCAAGTATCTTTTGTCGAAACATTGTCAGTCAAGTATCTTTGTCGAAACATTGTCAGTCAAGTATCTTTGTCGAAACATTGTCAGTCAAGTATCTTTGTCGAAACATTGTCAGTCAAGTATCTTTGTCGAAACATTGTCAGTCAAGTATCTTTGTCGAAACATTGTCAGTCAAGTATCTTTGTCGAAACATTGTCAGTCAAGTGTCTTTGTCGAAACATTGTCAGTCAAGTATCTTTGTCGAAACATTGTCGGTCAAGTATCTTTGTCGAAACATTGTCAGTCAAGTATCTTTGTCGAAACATTGTTAGTTAAGTATCTTTGTCGAAACATTGTCAGTCAAGTATCTTTGTCGAAACATTGTCAGTCAAGTATCTTTGTCGACACATTGTCAGTCAAGTATCTGTGTCGAAACATTGTCAGTCAAGTATCTTTGTCGAAACATTGTCAGTCAAGTATCTTTGTCGAAACATTGTCAGTCAAGTATCTTTGTCAAAACATTGTCAGTCAAGTATCTTTTGTCGAAACATTGTCAGTCAAGTATCTTTGTCGAAACATTGTCAGTCAAGTATCTTTGTCGAAACATTGTCAGTCAAGTATCTTTGTCGAAACATTGTCAGTCAAGTATCTTTGTCGAAACATTGTCAGTCAAGTATCTTTGTCGAAACATTGTCAGTCAAGTATCTTTTGTCGAAACATTGTCAGTCAAGTATCTTTGTCGAAACATTGTCAGTCAAGTATCTTTGTCGAAACATTGTCAGTCAAGTATCTTTGTCGAAACATTGTCAGTCAAGTATCTTTGTCGAAACATTGTCAGTCAAGTATCTTTGTCGAAACATTGTCAGTCAAGTATCTTTGTCGAAACATTGTCAGTCAAGTATCTTTGTCGAAACATTGTCAGTCAAGTATCTTTGTCGAAACATTGTCGGTCAAGTATCTTTGTCGAAACATTGTCAGTCAAGTATCTTTGTCGAAACATTGTTAGTTAAGTATCTTTGTCGAAACATTGTCAGTCAAGTATCTTTGTCGAAACATTGTCAGTCAAGTATCTTTGTCGACACATTGTCAGTCAAGTATCTGTGTCGAAACATTGTCAGTCAAGTATCTTTGTCGAAACATTGTCAGTCAAGTATCTTTGTCGAAACATTGTCAGTCAAGTCAAGTTTATTTATGTCAAGTCAAATCTGAATTACATAACATTTACCTCGAAGTGAATTGAATTGGAAGTCGACAGCTAAATGAAGCAGATATCATTCAAGCAGGAAGAAGACACATTAAACTTTGAAAACAACACCTGGCTCCTATAAATAGATGAGAAGACGTGCTCCTCTCTGACATTGACAAGTGGTAGGAAGCAGAGAGAGAGAGCCTGAAATAAATTAATTTGGGAATCGTTTCTGCGACATTGTTTTGTGGCATGAGGGTTGATGGGAAAAATCCTAAAAACATCTCAAAATAATGTAACAAACATTTTAAACAGCAAATAGAACTCATTTTAACATAGGGAGGTTTTGATAGACAGCTAAATCTCATCACAATGGAGCAGTTTCTACACCACCTCTATCAGCCACTTTAACTATACGCTAATGTACATACTACCTAAATTGGGCCGACCAACCAGTGCTCCCGCACATTGGCTAATGGGGCTATCTGCATTGTGTCCCACCACCCACCAACCCCTCTTTTACGCTACTGCTACTCTCTGTTCATCATATATGCATAGTCACTTTAACCATACCTACATGTACATACTACCTCAATCAGCCTGACTAACCGCTGTCTGTATGTAGCCTCGGTACTGTTATAGCCTCACTACTGTATATAGCCTCTCTACTGTCTATAGCCTCACTACTGTCTATAGCCTCTCTACTGTATATAGCCTCTCTACTGTCTATAGCCTCTCTACTGTCTATAGCCTCTCTACTGTATATAGCCTCTCTACTGTATATAGCCTCTCTACTGTATATAGCCTCGCTACTGTATATAGCCTCTCTACTATCTATAGTCTCTCTACTGTATATAGCCTGTCTACTGTACATAGCCTCTCTACTGTAAATAGCCTCTCTACTGTATATAGCCTCTCTACTGTATATAGCCTCTCTACTGTATATAGCCTCTCTACTGTATATAGCCTGTCTACTGTATATAGCCTCTCTACTGTATATAGCCTGTCTACTGTACATAGCCTCTCTACTGTATATAACCTCTCTACTGTATATAGCCTCTCTACTGTATATAGCCTCTCTACTGTACATAGCCTCTCTACTGTATATAGCCTCTCTACTGTATATAGCCTCTCTACTCTCTATAGTCTCTCTACTGTATATAGCCTGTCTACTGTATATAGCCTGTCTACTGTACATAGCCTCTCTACTGTATATAGCCTCTCTACTGTATATAGCCTCTCTACTGTATATAGCCTCTCTACTATCTATAGCCTCTCTACTGTATATAGCCTCTCTACTGTCTATAGCCTCTCTACTGTATATAGCCTGTCTACTGTACATAGCCTCTCTACTGTATATAGCCTCTATACTGTATATAGCCTCTCTACTCTCTATAGTCTCTCTACTGTATATAGCCTGTCTACTGTATATAGCCTGTCTACTGTACATAGCCTCTCTACTGTATATAGCCTATCTACTGTATATAGCCTCTCTACTGTATATAGCCTCTCTACTATCTATAGCCTCTCTACTGTCTATAGCCTCTCTACTGTCTATAGCCTCTCTACTGTATAAAGCCTGTCTGCTGTACATATCCTCTACTGTATATAACCTCTCTACTGTATATAGCCTCTCTACTGTATATAGCCTCTCTACTGTATACTGTCTACTGTATATAGCCTCTCTACTGTATATAGCCTCTCTACTGTCTATATCCTCTCTACTGTATATAGCCTGTCTACTGTACATAGCCTCTCTACTGTACATAGCCTCTCTACTGTATATATCCTCTCTACTATCTATAGCCTCTCTACTGTCTATAGCCTCTCTACTGTATATAGCCTGTCTACTGTGCATAGCCTCTGTACTGTAGATAGCCTCTCTACTGAATATAGCCTTTCTACTGTATATAGCCTCTCTACTGTATATAGCCTCTCTACTGTATATAGCCTCTCTACTGTACATAGCCTCTCTACTGTACATAGCCTGTCTACTGTACATAGCCTCTCTACTGTATATAGCCTCTCTACTGTCTATAGCCTCTCTACTCTCTATAGTCTCTCTACTGTATATAGCCTGTCTACTGTATATAGCCTGTCTACTGTACATAGCCTCTCTACTGTATATAGCCTCTCTACTGTATATAGCCTCTCTACTGTATATAGCCTCTCTGCTATATATAGCCTCTCTACTGTATATAGCCTCTCTACTGTATATAGCCTGTCTACTGTGCATAGCCTCTGTACTGTAGATAGCCTCTCTACTGAATATAGCCTTTCTACTGTATATAGCCTCTCTACTGTATATAGCCTCTCTACTGTATATAGCCTCTCTACTGTATATAGCCTGTCTACTGTATATAGCCTCTCTACTGTATATAGCCTCTCTACTATCTATTGTCTCGCTACTGTTATAGCCTCACTACTGTATATAGCCTCGCTACTGTATATAGCCTCTCTACCTTATATAGCCTCTCTACTATCTATAGTCTCTCTACTGTATATAGCCTGTCTACTGTATATATCCTCTCTACTGTATATAGCCTGGCTACTGTATATAGCCTCTCTACTGTATACAGCCTCTCTACTGTCTATAGCCTCTCTTCTGTATATAGCCTGTCTACTGTATATAGCCTGTCTACTGTACATAGCCTCTCTACTGTATATAGCCTCTCTACTGTATATAGCCTCTCTACTGTCTATAGCCTGTCTACTGTATACAGCCGCTCTACTCTATACAGCCGCTCTACTGTATACAGCCTCTCTACTGTATACAGCCTCTACTGTCTATAGCCTCACCACTGTATATAGCCTCTCTTCTGTATATAGCCTCTCTACTGTATATAGCCTCATTACTGTATATAGCCTCTCTACTGTAACACCCAGACAGGGTTACCTATAGGTTACCTCACATGTACCTGACCAACAACACCCAGACAGGGTTACATCACATGTAGCTGACCAATAACACCCAGACAGGGTTACCTATAGGTTACCTCACATGTAGCTGACCAATAACACCCAGACAGGGTTACCTATAGGTTACCTCACATGTAGCTGACCAATAACACCCAGACAGGGTTACATCACATGTAGCTGACCAATAACACCCAGACAGGGTTACCTATAGCTTATATCACATGTAGCTGACCAATAACACCCAGACAGGGTTACATCACATGTAGCTGACCAATAACACCGAGACAGGGTTGGCTAGCTAAATAGGACACATTTGCTAGCAACAGCAAGCTGACTAGCTAAATAGGACACATTTGCTAGCAACTGCAAGCTGGCTAGCTAAATAGGACACATTTGCTAGCAACTGCAAGCTGGCTAGCTAAATAGGACACATTTGCTAGCAACAGCAAGCTGGCTAGCTAAATAGGACACATTTGCTAGCAACTGCAAGCTGGCTAGCTAAATAGGACACATTTGCTAGCAACAGCAAGCTAGCTAAATAGGACAAATTTGCAAGCAACAGCAAGCTGGCTAGCTAAATTGGACACATTTGCTAGCAACAGCAAGCTGGCTAGCTAAATAGGACACATTTGCTAGCAACAGCAAGCTGGCTAGCTAAATTGGACACATTTGCTAGCAACAGCAAGCTGGCTAGCTAAATAGGACACATTTGCTAGCAACTGCAAGCTGGCTAGCTAAATAGGACACATTTGCTAGCAACAGCAAGCTAGCTAAATAGGACAAATTTGCAAGCAACAGCAAGCTGGCTAGCTAAATAGGACAAATTTGCTAGCAACAGCAAGCTGGCTAGATAAATTGCCATGAATGTTTAATGCTTTTCCACCTTTGATACTTTTCGAGTTTGTTTTGATATTTCAACCTACGTGTCGTGATCGCGTTTGATGTGGGGGGACAAAATCTATTTGCGCACAATGGCGCGCATCCGGTTTGGTTATGGTGTTATTGTCAAATGAAGATGGTTGGAATTTTTTTTATGTATTTAAAGCACAAATAAATAAATAAAAACGAGCAAATACTTGAAGAAAATCCAGATTCGTTTCTTAAACTAGTCAATCATCTTCTAAGGTCTTTGGACTTGATGGATAAAGTCATTATGTTCCCCAGAGGGTGAATGACTGCTTACATGTGTTGTCTAACTGACCTACAGGACCTGGGTCTGTTGCCATATCACATGGCTGGATCCCAAATGGCAACTGATTCACTAATTAGTGCACTACCCTATGGGCCCTGGTCAAGACTAGTGCACTATAGAGGGAATGTAAGGTCCCATTCGGGCCACATACATGGTTATGGAATAGAATCGTTGCCCAGGAATCATTACTAGATAACTACAGGAGAGAAGGCCTCCAACAGAGAACCAGACGGATGGATTTCTCTGAGCAGAGCTGCCTGACTGGGGATGGATCACTTCATCATCTACTCCCATTCCTGTTGAATACCTGTTAGGGGAATTGGCTATTTTCCTCACAGAGAAATGCACCTGTAAGCTTTGTGGTTTATGAGGACTTCCTTTGTGGTCTATGAGGACTTCCTTTGTGGTCTATGAGGACTTCCTTTGTTGTCTATGAGTACTTCCTTTGTGGTCTATGAGTACTTCCTTTATGGTCTATGAGGACTTCCTTTGTGGTCTATGAGGACTTCCTTTGTGGTCTATGAGTACTTCCTTTATGGTCTATGAGGACTTCCTTTGTGGTGTATGAGGACTTCCTTTGTGGTTTATGAGGACTTCCTTTGTGGTCTATGAGGACTTCCTTTGTTGTCTATGAGTACTTCCTTTGTGGTCTATGAGGACTTCCTTTGTGGTCTATGAGGATTTCCTTTGTGGTCTATGAGGACTTCCTTTGTGGTTTATGAGGACTTCCTTTGTGGTCTATGAGGACTTCCTTTGTGGTTTATGAGGACTTCTTTTGTGGTCTATGAGGACTTCCTTTGTTGTCTATGAGGACTTCCTTTGTGGTCTATGAGGACTTCCTTTGTGGTTTATGAGGACTTCCTTTGTGGTCTATGAGGACTTCCTTTGTTGTCTATGAGGACTTCCTTTGAGGTTTATGAGCACTTCCTTTGTGGTCTATGAGGACTTCCTTTGTGGTCTATGAGGACTTCCTTTATGGTCTATGAGGACTTCCTTTGTGGTTTCTGAGGACTTCCTTTATGGTTTATGAGGACTTCCTTTGTGGTCTATGAGGACTTCCTTTGTTGTCTATGAGGACTTCCTTTGTGGTCTATGAGGTCTTCCTTTATGGTCTATGAGGACTTCCTTTGTGGTTTCTGAGGACTTCCTTTATGGTCTATGAGGACTTCCTTTGTGGTCTATGAGGACTTCCTTTGTGGTCTATGAGGACTTCCTTTGTGGTCTATGAGGACTTCGTTTGTGGTCTATGAGGACTTATGTCCTTCTCAGTCTGTCTGGAACTGAATCTTTCAGAATATATTAATGAGGAATGAATAAATCCTTTGCACAGAGGGCATCACATTTGGGTACATTGCCTAGTGAAATAATGTAATCTTTATTATGATGCACATGATTCATTATTCCACAGGATCATATCGTTACTTAGCCAGAGGATAGATCAGTTAAGTAACACAACATGTGGTAAAGGGGGTGGAGCAAAGATAGATGGATGGGGCAAAGATACAGAGAGAGAGAGAGAGAGAGAGAGAGAGATGGGTTTAAGCAGGAGTGCGTGGGGTCAGTGGGAGAGCATGATTTATGATTTAAAAAGTCCCCTGGATATATTTTGTTCAATACAAAAAGTTAGCAACAACACATGAATAAACTAATACATTCTACTTCCAGACTAAGCAATTTAAACAGCCAAAAGACAAATTAACTCCACTTTTTTTAGTTAGATAAATGAAAACGGACTACCCAATGAATTAAAGACGTAATAGCTTTAGACATTAATGATTGAAATATGATTAAAACATTAAACTGAACAAGATCCTAATTCATTAACCATACTGCGAAGGGAGATCAGTGTAATGGAGAGTGTGTTAGTGTTTTAACCAGTAACGAACGCTCTGTTATTACAGCTAGATGACACACTCACCGAGCCAAGTATTAATCCATCAAGTCTTTGTGGTAGATAAACACCTTTCTGTGTGATTTATTCAGCTCCTAGTCTACTGTAATTAGGTTGTTACTTAGAGAATAGAGTGCGGGACACTACCTATCTAGTGCACTACATTTGATCAGAGACCCCTATGGGCCTTGGTCAAAAGTAGTGCACTAGATAAGGACTAGGGGTCCAATTAGGACGACAGTTTGTTATTTGTCCTCCAATTAGATGAGAGGAAAGTTTGAAGGAAGATTAACATCAAGATGGGATCCATAAACTACTACTACTACTACTACTACCACCAGTACTACTTCTATTTCTACTACTACTACTACTACCACCAGTACTACTTCTATTTCTACTACTACTACTACTACTACTACTACTACCACTGGTACTACTTCTATTACCACCAGTACTACTACTACTACCACCACCAGTACTACTTCTATTTCTACTACTACTACTACTACTACTGACACCAGTACTACTACTACTACTACCACCAGTACTACTAATACTACTACCACCAGTACTACTTCTATTTCTACTACTACTACTACTTCTATTTCTACTACTACTACTACTACCACCAGTACTACTTCTATTTCTACTACTACTACTACTATTACTACTACTACTACTTAAATCAGCTCATGTAATCTAGTCATAGTTAAGCACAGCTTGAGTGAAGGACAGCCATTGAAAGCAACACAGAGAGTTAGATACAGGAGTTACAGCTGTGGACAGATATGCCCCTAACACGTCCGTCATGAAGAATCTCAGAGTGCCGATTTAAGCCGGCCCACGGGGAGCCTCCGGTAAAAGCAACAGCCATTACACTGAACTTCATTGAGCTCACAGGATGAGCTATAACACCCCTACCTGCCAGCGCCAGACAAGTCAACAGTGAGAGGCATAGTAAGAGAGGGATTCTTCACCAGAGGACGGGAATAAATGAAACGATGATGATAGCCAGACTTTCATGTGACACGTCCAGCTGCTACGTCCATGTTGGATGACTGTGGGGAGGGACGGTCAATGCTTGGCCGTACTGTCAGAGTTTAGAGTTTTGGAGGAGTGTTGTATTTCCCCTTATGTATGTTGTAACTGTGTGAATGTTGATGTGTGCATCTGTAATTATATGACAAGAGCTTGGGATTTCTGTCAACATGTATTTATTGACATAGCCTTGTTCTGTGCAATTTTCTCCACCGCATCTAATTACACCAAGTCATGTCTTTCAATTTAAATAATACAAGATTTAAAAAAAAATCAATCTCACACTATTCAAATCAATGGGGGTTCTGAAATGTAAGCCAATTATCTCTGAGTCATTTTTTTGCAGATAGAACCTTAGAATTCTAAACGTCACTCACTATTGGTCAATATATAACCTTGTTTTTTTTCTCCTTTCCTCGACATGACAGAATAATGTTCACCTTCATATGATCTGAAATGGCTTTGTAAAGGATTATCCCAATAGGACACCATGTGCACAGGGAGGATTTTACAACACCAGATTTACGTGATGGAATATACAGAACTGACTTCTATAGACTTCTATAGAAATGTGTTGAAGTTGTGAGACAGACACTGTTCCACCTTGGAGGGTAATGACTATACAGGACTTAATCTAGTGTGAGAAAAGTGAAAGAGAATGTCTTCTTCGTGGGATAACAATCAGGGAATGTCTTCTTCGTGGGATAACCATCGGGGAATGTCTTCTTCGTGGGATAACCATCAGGGAATGTCTTCTTCGTGGGATAACCATCAGGGAATGTCTTCTTCGTGGGATAAACATCAGATAACCTCTTTCTTTTCTACATTTCTTATTTTCTTTATCGTTCTACCGTTTTATCTTGGCAGGAGCTTATGCCGTTTTCCTGATTAAAAAGGAAGTACCTTTCTTTTGCTCCTACAGAAATGTTTTACAGCAGAGAGCAGGTATGATCTACATATGACTTGATAGAGAGAGCTTGTATGATCTACATATGACTTGATAGAGAGAGCAGGTATGATCTACATATGACTTGATATAGAGAGCAGGTATGATCTACATATGACTTGATATAGAGAGCAGGTATGATCTACATATGACTTGATATAGAGAGCAGGTATGATCTACATATGACTTGATAGAGAGAGCAGGTATGATCTACATATGACTTGATAGAGAGAGCAGGTATGATCTACATATGACTTGATATAGAGAGCAGGTATGATCTACATATGACTTGATATAGAGAGCAGGTATGATCTACATATGACTTGATATAGAGAGCAGGTATGATCTACATATGACTTGATATAGAGAGCAGGTATGATCTACATATGACTTGATATAGAGAGCAGGTATGATCTACATATGACTTGATATAGAGAGCAGGTATGAGCTACATATGACTTGATATAGAGAGCTTGTATGATCTACATATGACGTAATAGAGAGAGCTTGTATGATCTACATATGACTTGATATAGAGAGCAGGTATGATCCACATATGACTTGATATAGAGAGCAGGTATGATCTACATATGACTTGATAGAGAGAGCAGGTATGATCTACATATTACTTGATATAGAGAGCAGGTATAATCTACATATGACTTGATATAGAGAGCAGGTATGATCTACATATGACTTGATAGAGAGAGCTTGTATGATCTAAATATGACTTGATAGAGAGAGCAGGTATGATCTACATATGACTTGATATAGAGAGCAGGTATGATCTACATATGACTTGATAGAGAGAGCAGGTATGATCTACATATGACTTGATATAGAGAGCAGGTATGATCTACATATGACTTGATATAGAGATGAGGTATGATCTACATATGACTTGATAGAGAGAGCAGGTATGATCTACATATGACTTGATATAGAGAACAGGTATGATCTACATATGACTTGATATAGAGAGCAGGTATGATCTACATATGACTTGATATAGAGAGCAGGTATGATCTACATATTACTTGATAGAGAGAGCAGGTATGATCTACATATGACTTGATATAGAGAGCAGGTATGATCTACATATTACTTGATAGAGAGAGCAGGTATGATCTACATATGACTTGATATAGAGATGAGGTATGATCTACATATGACTTGATAGAGAGAGCTTGTATGATCTACATATGACTTGATAGAGAGAGCAGGTATGAGCTACATATGACTTGATATAGAGAGCAGGTATGATCTACATATGGCTTGATAGAGAGAGCAGGTATGATCTACATATGACTTGATATAGAGAGCAGGTATGATCTACATATGAGTTGATAGAGAGAGCAGGTATGATCTACATATGACTTGATATAGAGAGCAGGTATGATCTACATATGACTTGATATAGAGATGAGGTATGATCTACATATGACTTGATAGAGAGAGCAGGTATGATCTACATATGACTTGATATAGAGAGCAGGTATGATCTACATATGACTTGATATAGAGATGAGGTATGATCTACATATGACTTGATATAGAGAGCAGGTATGATCTACATATGACTTGATAGAGAGAGTAGGTATGATCTACATATGACTTGATATAGAGAGCAGGTATGATCTACATATGACTTGATATAGAGAGCAGGTATGATCTACATATGACTTGATATAGAGAGCAGGTATGATCTACATATGACTTGATAGAGAGAGCAGGTATGATCTACATATGACTTGATAGAGAGAGCAGGTATGATCTACATATGACTTGATATAGAGAGCAGGTATGATCTACATATGACTTGATATAGAGAGCAGGTATGAATTAATGGAATGTTCGCACAGCCTGTTTTGACTGGAGTGATGCTTAGAATTCCATTTTGCCTAAACGGCACAAAAAATTATATCCCTTTTTATTTTACCACTGCAATCTGTTCGTCTCACGAAACTGGAAAAAAACACTTGATGGTGTCAACTGTGCTTATGTCTGCGTAATGAGAAAGTAGGGAAGAAATTAAAACTTCTGATTATTTCTGGTCTAGTAATCGATGACAAACGAGCTCGCTGCCCAGACTTACATAATTACAAAGAGGAGATTCTCCTGATTAAAACCCGTTTTGAACATAGACCGGCATGCCTCTCCGTAGGAAAACAATGGGGGGAGCTCAGCTTTCCAAGGCAAAACGTATTTTGGGGCTAGCATTTGATGACATCCGAGCTCGCTACCCAGACTTACATAATTACAAAGAGGAGATTCTCATGATTAAATTGGCGTCTGACTTGAAAATAAACTAAATAGACACATTGTGAGATATTTGTCTAAATATACAGACATGCCTATATTTCCCCTATAGGAAACAATGGGACGACCTCATAGTTCCATGAGTCATTTCAACTACCAACAACATGATCAGGTCTCATTGTCAATGAAAGTGAAGCAGGCATTGTGACATAGAACAATGAGCTGGGAATAGAACGTTCGGAAGACGAGCTGTTGCCACGGTGATCAATAGAACTAATAGGAGCTGGCAGGGTGAAAAATACCCTAAAATAAGGCCAGTTTTTTCGTGATTACTTCAAAACGACGGCAAGCAGCTGGGAATTATGGTAATTTTATGAAACTGGGCTCCACGGCGGATGCAATTAACTAGTTATCAGAAAAAAAAACATTGTTTAAAATGTAATGTGTCCTAGCCTACCGTTGCAGACGATAACACGTTATGTAGTTTAGTCACCAAGCCAACATCTTTTTTTCATTTAAAATCCGGCAGTCGACTTAGTTGTAAAAGTGTTCCGACAGGAGAAACACTATAGACTCCTACACAAGACTCATATACAGGACTCCTCTACAAGACTCCTATACGAGACTCCTATACAGGACTCCTATACAAGACTCCTGTCTGCATGTCAATTGTTAGGCTCATTGCAATAACTGTCACTGTCATCTTATTAAGACTCATTTGTATTCATGTCAATTGTGCGTGGGGTCATTGCATATACTTAAATGCAACACAGAAGATAGACTGTGTGTGTGTGTGTTAATAACAATTTATAACGTAACAACACCAATAATAACAATAATGATAATAAAACATTTGCTATTGCCTTGTTTTCAGAGTAGGTGTGCAGCAGGCAAACCCAGTGATGCTATTGGTCCCTCCTCATCTACAGTTGTGACACAAACACTCCAGCAAGCATTTTAAAAAGGCAGGCTGCTTATGGACCCACATCAAAACATGCTCAAGACCTCACTGCAGCCCTTTCATATTACATTGCAAAGGACATGATGCCATTTCATATTGTTGAGAGGCCTGGCTTTCTGAGGCTGATGAAGGTTGCCGTGCCTCACTACAAAGTGGCCATCACAAACATTATTTTCCAAGACTGAAATCCTAAACCGGTACAACCAGGTTACAGCTGATGTTGGAAAAAGTTTGTCTCAAAAGGCACATGGTTTGGCTGCAACTACTGACCTCTGGACCAGCGAAATCAGGGGGTGGTTCAACCCTACATCAGCTTCACTATCCATTACCTCACCCCAGACTGGAACAGGAATCAAACTGCCTGGAAACACAGTTCTTCACTATCCATTACCTCACCCCAGACTGGAACAGGAATCAAACTGCCTGGAAACACAGTTCTTCACTATCCATTACCTCACACCCAGACTGGAACAGGAATCAAACTGCCTGGAAACACAGTTCTTCACTATCCATTACCTCACTCCCAGACTGGAACAGGAATCAAACTGCCTGGAAACACAGTTCTTCACTATCCATTACCTCACACCCAGACTGGAACAGGAATCAAACTGCCTGGAAACACAGTTCTTCACTATCCATTACCTCACCCCCAGACTGGAACAGGAATCAAACTGCCTGGAAACACAGTTCTTCCCAGAAGATCACACGGCTCACATCAGAGAGTTTTTGGAGAATATTCTGGAAGAGTGTGGGGGGGGGGGGGGGGGTCAACAAGAAAGACCTGGTCTGCATAACCACAGACAACGCAACAAACACGATCAAGGCTTTTGAAGAGTTCCCAGATCTGTGACTTGGGCACCCAAGTGACCATCATTTGACCATCATTTGAACCTGGACATCTCAAAGGCTCTGAGAGTTTTCACAGCAGTCATCCGGTCCAAGGCTTCACATGGAGCTGGAAGAGAACTGAGAGAAAAAACAAGCTAACCTCAACATGCCTACAGAAAGCTCTGATCCATGATGATGTGGGGGGATCTACACACAAGATGCTTGAGTGTTTCCTCAGCCAACAGCAGCCAGTCTGTGTGACACTGGCTGGAGAACGAGGAACATGGAATCTGATGACCTAAGGATGCCAACATAAGTGTCATGGGAGCAACTGTGCCATCTCCTTGAACCTCCTGAGCAAGTTTACAGATGCACTTGCCTCAGAAACACGAGTGACACTGTCAGCCATCAAGCCTGTCCTGGATCACATCACCCGTGATGTTCTGGAGGAAAAGGATACGGAGCCTTCCCTGACCAGGGAGATGATATGGAGCCATCCCTGACCAAGGAGATGATATGGAGCCATCCCTGACCAAGGAGATGATACGGAGCCATCCCTGACCAGGGAGATGATACGGAGCCATCCCTGACCAGGGAGATGATATGGAGCCATCCCTGACCAAGGAGATGATACGGAGCCATCCCTGACCAGGGAGATGATACGGAGCCATCCCTGACCAGGGAGATGATACGGAGCCATCCCTGACCAAGGAGATGAAAAGGATACGGAGCCATCCCTGACCAAGGAGATGATACGGAGCCATCCCTGACCAAGGAGATGATACGGAGCCATCCCTGACCAAGGAGATGATACGGAGCCATCCCTGACCAAGGAGATGATACGGAGCCATCCCTGACCAAGGAGATGAAAAGGATACGGAGCCTTCCTTGGCCAAGGAGATGATACGGAGCCATCCCTGACCAGGGAGATGATACGGAGCCATCCCTGACCAGGGAGATGATACGGAGCCATCCCTGACCAAGGAGATGATACGGAGCCATCCCTGACCAAGGAGATGAAAAGGATACGGAGCCATCCCTGACCAAGGAGATGATACGGAGCCATCCCTGACCAAGGAGATGATACGGAGCCATCCTTGACCAGGGAGATGATACGGAGCCATCCCTGACCAAGGAGATGAAAAGGTTACAGAGGCATCACTGACCAAGGAGATGAAAAGGATACAGAGCCATCCCTGACCAGGGAGATGAAAAGGATACGGAGCCCTCCCTGACCAAGGAGATGATACGGAGCCATCCCTGACCAGGGAGATGATACGGAGTCATCCCTGACCAAGGATATGAAAAAGATAGTGAGAGAATACCTTAACAACAGATACACAGAGAAGGCAAAGAGAATCATGCACATGGCTTGTTTCATTGACACCAGCTTCAAAAAGAGCTCTTTAGATGAGCTGTTGTCCAGGAGGCCTTGAAGCTGACAGCTGTGTCCAAGAGGCCTTGAAGCTGACAGCTGACAGCTGTGTCCAGGAGGCCTTGAAGCTGACAGCTGGTCCAGGAGACCTTGAAGCTGACAGCTGTGTCCAGGAGGCCTTGAAGCTGACAGCTGCACAAGTCAGGGAAGAACCACAAAGCACCAGCAGCACCTCCACCACCAACACCTCCAATATGCATACAGGCAGGATGTTAGGCCAACATACAGGATGTTAGGCCAGCATACAGGGTGTTAGGCCAACATACAGGATGTTAGACCAGCATTCAGGATGTTAGGCCAACAAACAGGATGTTAGGCCAGCATACAGGATGTTAGGCCAGCATACAGGATGTTAGACCAGCATACAGGATGTTAGGCCAGCATACAGGATGTTAGGCCAGCATACAGGATGTTAGGCCAGCATACAGGATATTAGGCAAGCATACAGGATGTTAGACCAGCATACAGGATGTTAGACCAGCATACAGGATGTTAGACCAGCATACAGGATGTTAGACCAGCATACAGGATGTTAGGCCAGCATACAGGATGTTAGGCCAGTGTACAGGATGTTAGGCCAGCATACAGGATGTTAGGCCAGCATATTATTGGTTGTGTTTATATATGGTTGTATTGGATGTGTTTATAGATGGTTGTATTGGATGTATTTATATATGGTTGTATTGGATGTGTTTACATATGGTTGTATTGGTTGTATTTATATATGGTTGTATTGGTTGTGTTTATAGATGGTTGTCTTTATATATGGTTGTATTGGATGTGTTTATATATGGTTGTATTGGTTGTGTTTATATATGGTTGTATTGGTTGTGTTTATATATGGCTGTATTGGTTGTGTTTATATATGGTTGTATTGGATGTGTTAATATATGGTTGTATTGGATGTGTTTATATATGGTTGTATTGGTTGTGTTTATATATGGTTGTATTGGATGTGTTTATATATGGTTGTATTGGATGTGTTTATATATGGTTGTATTGGTTGTGTTTATATATGGTTGTATTGGTTGTGTTTATATATGGTTGTATTGGATGTGTTTATATATGGTTGTATTGGTTGTGTTTATATATGGTTGTATTGGATGTGTTTATATATGGTTGTATTGGATGTGTTTATATATGGTTGTATTGGATGTGTTTATATATGGTTGTGTTTATATATGGTTGTATTGGATGTGTTTATATATGGTTGTATTGGATGTGTTTATATATGGTTGTATTGGATGTGTTTATATATGGTTGTATTGGTTGTGTTTATAGATGGTTGTATTGGATGTGTTTATATATGGTTGTATTGGTTGTGTTTATATATGGTTGTATTGGTTGTGTTTATATATGGTTGTATTGGATGTGTTTATATATGGTTGTATTGGATGTGTTTATATATGGTTGTATTGGTTGTGTTTATATATGGTTGTATTGGTTGTGTTTATATATGGTTGTATTGGATGTGTTTATATATGGTTGTATTGGATGTGTTTATATATGGTTGTATTGGATGTGTTTATATATGGTTGTATTGGATGTGTTTATATATGGTTGTATTGGATGTGTTTATATATGGTTGTATTGGATGTGTTTACATATGGTTGTATAGGATGTGTTTATATATGGTTGTATTGGATGTGTTTATATATGGTTGTATTGGTTGTGTTTATATATGGTTGTATAGGATGTGTTTATATATGGTTGTATTGGATGTGTTTATATATGGTTGTATTGGATGTGTTTATATATGGTTGTATTGGTTGTGTTTATATATGGTTGTATTGGATGTGTTTATATATGGTTGTATTGGATGTGTTTATATATGGTTGTATTGGATGTGTTTATATATGGTTGTATTGGTTGTATTTATATATGGTTGTATTGGTTGTGTTTATATATGGTTGTATTGGTTGTGTTTATAGATGGTTGTATTGGTTGTGTTTATATATGGTTGTATTGGATGTGTTTATATATGGTTGTGTTTATATATGGTTGTATTGGATGTGTTTATATATGGTTGTATTGGATGTGTTTATATATGGTTGTATTGGATGTGTTTATATATGGTTGTATTGGATGTGTTTATATATGGTTGTATTGGATGTATTTATATATGGTTGTATTGGATGTGTTTATATATGGTTGTATTGGATGTGTTTATATATGGTTGTATTGGTTGTGTTTATATATGGTTGTATTGGATGTGTTTATATATGGTTGTATTGGTTGTGTTTATATATGGTTGTATTGGATGTGTTTATATATGGTTGTATTGGTTGTGTTTATATATGGTTGTATTGGATGTGTTTATATATGGTTGTATTGGATGTGTTTATATATGGTTGTATTGGATGTGTTTATATATGGTCTTATTGGATGTGTTTATATATGGTTGTGTTTATATATGGTTGTATTGGATGTGTTTATATATGGTTGTATTGGATGTGTTTATATATGGTTGTATTGGATGTGTTTATATATGGTTGTATTGGATGTGTTTATATATGGTTGTATTGGTTGTGTTTATATATGGTTGTATTGGATGTGTTTATATATGGTTGTATTGGATGTGTTTATATATGGTTGTATTGGTTGTGTTTATATATGGTTGTATTGGTTGTGTTTATATATGGTTGTATTGGATGTGTTTATATATGGTTGTATTGGATGTGTTTATATATGGTTGTATTGGATGTGTTTATATATGGTTGTATTGGTTGTGTTTATATATGGTTGTATAGGATGTGTTTATATATGGTTGTATTGGATGTGTTTATATATGGTTGTATTGGATGTGTTTATATATGGTTGTATTGGTTGTGTTTATATATGGTTGTATTGGATGTGTTTATATATGGTTGTATTGGATGTGTTTATATATGGTTGTATTGGATGTGTTTATATATGGTTGTATTGGTTGTATTTATATATGGTTGTATTGGTTGTGTTTATATATGGTTGTATTGGTTGTGTTTATAGATGGTTGTATTGGTTGTGTTTATATATGGTTGTATTGGATGTGTTTATATATGGTTGTGTTTATATATGGTTGTATTGGATGTGTTTATATATGGTTGTATTGGATGTGTTTATATATGGTTGTATTGGTTGTGTTTATATATGGTTGTATTGGATGTGTTTATATATGGTTGTATTGGTTGTGTTTATATATGGTTGTATTGGATGTGTTTATATATGGTTGTATTGGATGTGTTTATATATGGTTGTATTGGTTGTGTTTATATATGGTTGTATTGGATGTGTTTATATATGGTTGTATTGGATGTGTTTATATATGGTTGTATTGGATGTGTTTATATATGGTTGTATTGGATGTGTTTATATATGGATGTGTTTATATATGGTTGTATTGGATGTGTTTATATATGGATGTGTTTATATATGGTTGTATTGGATGTGTTTATATATGGTTGTATTGGTTGTGTTTATATATGGTTGTATTGGTTGTGTTTATAGATGGTTGTATTGGATGTGTTTATATATGGTTGTATTGGTTGTGTTTACATATGGTTGTGTTTATATATGGTTGTATTGGATGTGTTTACATATGGTTGTGTTTATATATGGTTGTATTGGATGTGTTTATATATGGTTGTATTGGTTGTGTTTATAGATGGTTGTATTGGATGTGTTTATATATGGTTGTATTGGATGTGTTTACATATGGTTGTGTTTATATATGGTTGTATTGGATGTGTTTATATATGGTTGTATTGGATGTGTTTATATATGGTTGTATTGGTTGTGTTTATATATGGTTGTATTGGATGTGTTTATATATGGTTGTATTGGTTGTGTTTATATATGGTTGTATTGGATGTGTTTATATATGGTTGTATTGGTTGTGTTTATATATGGTTGTATTGGATGTGTTTATATATGGTTGTATTGGATGTGTTTACATATGGTTGTGTTTATAGATGGTTGTATTGGTTGTGTTTATATATGGTTGTATTGGATGTGTTTATATATGGTTGTATTGGATGTGTTTATATATGGTTGTATTGGATGTGTTTATATATGGTTGTATTGGATGTGTTTATATATGGTTGTATTTGATGTGTTTATATATGGATGTGTTTATATATGGTTGTATTGGATGTGTTTATATATGGATGTGTTTATATATGGTTGTATTGGATGTGTTTATATATGGTTGTATTGGATGTGTTTATATATGGTTGTATTGGATGTGTTTATATATGGATGTGTTTATATATGGTTGTATTGGTTGTGTTTACATATGGTTGTGTTTATATATGGTTGTATTGGATGTGTTTATATATGGATGTGTTTATATATGGTTGTATTGGATGTGTTTACATATGGTTGTATTGGATGTGTTTATATATGGTTGTATTGGATGTGTTTATATATGGTTGTATTGGATGTGTTTATATATGGTTGTGTTTATATATGGTTGTATTGGATGTGTTTATATATGGTTGTGTTTATATATGGTTGTATTGGTTGTGTTTATATATGGTTGTATTGGATGTGTTTATATATGGTTGTATTGGATGTGTTTACATATGGTTGTGTTTATATATGGTTGTATTGGATGTGTTTATATATGGTTGTATTGGTTGTGTTTATATATGGTTGTATTGGTTGTGTTTATATATGGTTGTATTGGATGTGTTTATATATGGTTGTATTGGTTGTGTTTATATATGGTTGTATTGGATGTGTTTATATATGGTTGTATTGGATGTGTTTACATATGGTTGTGTTTATATATGGTTGTATTGGTTGTGTTTATATATGGTTGTGTTTATATATGGTTGTATTGGATGTGTTTATATATGGATGTGTTTATATATGGTTGTATTGGATGTGTTTATATATGGATGTGTTTATATATGGTTGTATTGGTTGTGTTTACATATGGTTGTGTTTATATATGGTTGTATTGGATGTGTTTATATATGGATGTGTTTATATATGGTTGTATTGGATGTGTTTACATATGGTTGTATTGGATGTGTTTATATATGGTTGTATTGGATGTGTTTATATATGGTTGTATTGGATGTGTTTATATATGGTTGTGTTTATATATGGTTGTATTGGATGTGTTTATATATGGATGTGTTTATATATGGTTGTATTGGATGTGTTTATATATGGATGTGTTTATATATGGTTGTATTGGTTGTGTTTACATATGGTTGTGTTTATATATGGTTGTATTGGATGTGTTTATATATGGATGTGTTTATATATGGTTGTATTGGATGTGTTTACATATGGTTGTATTGGATGTGTTTATATATGGTTGTATTGGATGTGTTTATATATGGTTGTATTGGATGTGTTTATATATGGTTGTGTTTATATATGGTTGTATTGGATGTGTTTATATATGGTTGTATTGGATGTGTTTATATATGGTTGTATTGGATGTGTTTATATATGGTTGTATTGGATGTGTTTATATATGGTTGTATTGGTTGTGTTTATATATGGTTGTATTGGATGTGTTTATATATGGTTGTATTGGTTGTGTTTATAGATGGTTGTATTGGTTGTGTTTATATATGGTTGTATTGGTTGTGTTTATATATGGTTGTATTGGATGTGTTTATATATGGTTGTATTGGATGTGTTTATATATGGTTGTATTGGTTGTGTTTATATATGGTTGTATTGGATGTGTTTATATATGGTTGTATTGGATGTGTTTATATATGGTTGTATTGGATGTGTTTATATATGGTTGTATTGGATGTGTTTATATATGGTTGTATTGGATGTGTTTATATATGGTTGTATTGGTTGTGTTTATATATGGTTGTATTGGTTGTGTTTATAGATGGTTGTATTGGTTGTGTTTATATATGGTTGTATTGGATGTGTTTATATATGGTTGTATTGGATGTGTTTATATATGGTTGTATTGGATGTGTTTATATATGGTTGTATTGGATGTGTTTATATATGGTTGTATTGGATGTGTTTATATATGGTTGTATTGGATGTGTTTATATATGGTTGTATGGTTCTTGCATCCACATTGCTTTACTTGTGTTGATTCTATGTGCACATATGATTTGCTCCCTGAAGGTTGTGTTCATTTAAACCTGCACCGGGGAAACATGTACATCTCCTGGCCACATGGAGCCATCTTTAATGTTATTATTTTAATGTTTCTGCACACAAAAAGTGCATAATGCCTCTAATTGTAATTGTTGCTTGTTGGTTTTCAATATCAAACTTGGTGAAATGATTTCAGTGTGTGTATCAGTACTATCTTAACATTTCCAGCTGATAACTGTGATATTACTGATAGTCCATGATACTACCTATAACCGTGGTAATACTGGTAACCGTGGTAATACTGATAACAGTGATAATACTGATAACCGTGGTAATACTGATAACCATGATACTACCTATAACCGTGGTATTCTGGTAACCATGATACTACCTATAACCGTGGTAATACTGGTAACCATGATACTACCTATAACCGTGGTAATACTGGTAACCATGATACTACCTATAACCGTGGTAAAACTGGTAACCATGATACTACCTATAACCGTGGTAATACTGGTAACCATGATACTACCTATAACCGTGGTAATACTGGTAACCATGATACTACCTATAACCGTGGTAATACTGGTAACCATGATACTACCGATAACCGTGGTAATACTGGTAACCATGATACTACCTATAACCGTGGTAATACTGGTAACCATGATACTACCTATAACCGTGGTAATACTGGTAACCATGATACTACCTATAACCATGGTAATACTGGTAACCGCTATAATACTGATAACCGTGATACTACGTATAAAATAGTTTTATTACAGACTTAAATACTCCTCAGTTTCATCTGCTGTGCCCGGGGGGGCTGGTCTCAGACGATCCCGCAGGTTAAGAAGCTGGATGTGGAGGTCCTTGGCTGACGTGGTTACACGTGGTCAGCAGTTGTGAAGCCGGTTGGAAGTGCTGCCAAATTCTTTAAAACGACGTTGGTAGAGAAATTAACATTCAAATACTGTATCTGGCAACAGCTCTGGTGGATATTCCTGTAGTCAACGTACCAATTGCATGCCCCCTTAAAACTTGAGACATCTGTGGCATTGTGTTATGTGAGAAAACTGCACATTTTAGAGTGGCCTTTTATTGTCCCCAGCACAAGGTGCATCTGTGTAATGATTGTGTCGGCCCCTGCCTGCTCTATCTACTGGGTTTTGCTGAGCTTACTTCCTGCAGGAGATTAATAGGTGGAGTAGGAGAGATGGGCGGAGCTGGGATGGTGGTCAGTGCTGATAGGGCACGCCTGTGAAAGCTCAGCTGTGGCATAAAGCCACCATTACCCCATTCAGCAAGCGATTCCTCTCTCCATGCATATCTTATTGATGTTTCGTTGTGACTTTGGCAGTTGACACCTAATTTATTGACCTTCATGCCTCATCTGATTATTGTTGTGAGTGTTTACATTATTTATGGGATAAATTTATGTGTTGTTTCCCATTGTTTGTTACAATCTCGAGCCAGGTTGTAAGATGAACGTGCTGTTTAATCATCTCGATATGCCACACCTGTCAGGTGGATGGATTATCTTGGCAAGAGGAGAAATGCTCACTAACAGGCACGTAAACAACTGTGTACACAACATTGAAGAGAAATAAGACTTTTTGTGCGTATGAAAACATTTCTCTGATATTTTATTTCAGCTCATGAAACATGGGAACAACACTTTTACATGTTGTGTTTATATATTTGTTCAGTAAAATTCAAACACTTAAAATTGTAAACCGTTAAAGATCTTCGATATCATGATATCCACTCCCCCTCTGGTCGACTTTAACCCCTTTCTTTAATGTCATTTCAGTCACTGTGTTGAACTTTGTGAATCAAAAATTAACGTGACCATCACAGAAAACTATGGATCTGTAGGAACCAGTACCAGGCTGAGTCCCAGCTGTTGCCCTATTGCCTATACAGTGCACTGCTCTATAGGGCTGAGCATAGGACCCCATAAGGGATGCAGTGCACTGCTCTATAGGGCTGAGCATAGGACCCCATAAGGGATGCAGGCACTGCTCTATAGGGCTGAGCATAGGACCCCATAAGGGATGCAGTGCACTGCTCTATAGGGCTGAGCATAGGACCCCATAAGGGATGCAGACACTGCTCTACAGGGCTGAGCATAGGACCCCATAAGGGATGCAGGCACTGCTCTACAGGGCTGAGCATAGGACCCCATAAGGGATGCAGACACTGCTCTACAGGGCTGAGCATAGGACCCCATAAGGGATGCAGACACTGCTCTACAGGGCTGAGCATAGGACCCCATAAGGGATGCAGACACTATTAGTGTGATATATATTCAATATAGCTGAATGATATATATATATATATATATATATATTTAATACGGCTGAATGATATATATATATATATTTTATACAGCTGATCAAATAAAGGGAAGGTCTTACTAACTCTCCATCTCATTCTGTTCTGTGCGGTCTTCTCCAGCTCGTTCCACCCCATGCCAGTTCTCCTTGTGTTTCTCTAGCTCGTTCCACCCCATGCCGGTTCTCCTTGTGTTTCTCCAGCTCGTTCCACCCCATGCCAGTTCTCCTTGTGTTTCTCTAGCTCGTTCCACCCCATGCCGGTTCTCCTTGTGTTTCTCTAGCTTGTTCCACCCCATGCCGGTTCTCCTTGTGTTTCTCCAGCTTGTTCCACCCCATGCCGGTTCTCCTTGTGTTTCTCTAGCTCGTTCCACCCCATGCCTGTTCTCCTTGTGTTTCTCTAGCTCGTTCCACCCCATGCCTGTTCTCCTTGTGTTTCTCTAGCTTGTTCCACCCCATGCCGGTTCTCCTTGTTTCTCCAGCTACTTCCACCCCATGCCGGTTCTCCTTGTTTCTCCAGCTCCTTCCACCCCATGCCGGTTCTCCTTGTGTTTCTCTAGCTCGTTCCACCCCATGCCTTTTCTCCTTGTGTTTCTCTAGCTCATTCCACCCCATAACGGTTCTCCTTGTTTCTCCAGCTCATTCCACCCCATGCCGGTTCTCCTTGTTTCTCTAGCTCATTCCACCCCATGCCTGTTCTCCTTGTTTCTCCAGCTCATTCCACCCCATGCCGGTTCTCCTTGTGTTTCTCTAGCTTGTTCCACCCCATGCCGGTTTTCCTTGTGTTTCTCTAGCTCGTTCCACCCCATGCCAGTTCTCCTTGTGTTTCTCTAGCTCGTTCCACCCCATGCCGGTTCTCCTTGTGTTTCTCTAGCTCGTTCCACCCCATGCCGGTTCTCCTTGTGTTTCTCTAGCTCGTTCCACCCCATGCCTGTTCTCCTTGTGTTTTTCTAGCTCGTTCCACCCCATGCCTGTTCTCCTTGTGTTTCTTTAGTTCGTTCCACCCCATGCCTGTTCTCCTTGTGTTTCTCTAGCTCGTTCCACCCCATGCCTGTTCTCCTTGTGTTTCTCTAGCTTGTTCCACCCCATGCCGGTTCTCCTTGTTTCTCCAGCTACTTCCACCCCATGCCGGTTCTCCTTGTTTCTCCAGCTCCTTCCACCCCATGCCGGTTCTCCTTGTGTTTCTCTAGCTCGTTCCACCCCATGCCTTTTCTCCTTGTGTTTCTCTAGCTCATTCCACCCCATAACGGTTCTCCTTGTTTCTCCAGCTCATTCCACCCCATGCCGGTTCTCCTTGTTTCTCTAGCTCATTCCACCCCATGCCTGTTCTCCTTGTTTCTCCAGCTCATTCCACCCCATGCCGGTTCTCCAGCTCATTCCACCCCATGCCGGTTCTCCTTGTGTTTCTCTAGCTTGTTCCACCCCATGCCGGTTTTCCTTGTGTTTCTCTAGCTCGTTCCACCCCATGCCAGTTCTCCTTGTGTTTCTCTAGCTCGTTCCACCCCATGCCGGTTCTCCTTGTGTTTCTCTAGCTCGTTCCACCCCATGCCGGTTCTCCTTGTGTTTCTCTAGCTCGTTCCACCCCATGCCTGTTCTCCTTGTGTTTCTTTAGTTCGTTCCACCCCATGCCGGTTCTCCTTGTGTTTCTCTAGCTTGTTCCACCCCATGCCGGTTCTCCTTGTGTTTCTCCAGCGGTCCTCTTTTACTCTTGCCTTGTGGGTTCCAGGATATAGTTTCCCTGGTGATGGGTGTGTCATACACAGTCAATGTACAGTAAAGTCTAAATTCTGAACGGTTTCAGATTATCAACCCCACATTATATGTTACATTAATGAACGACAGACTGCGATGAGGAACGTCATTACTCTCCTCTCAGCTTGGGCAATGCAGCGTTTGCCAGTTTTAATGACATTTCTATTTTGTCCTATCAACATAGCGATGTGTCATCTTTCCCTGGCATAATCAGGCAAACTCAGCCACGTGCACCAGCAACACTCAATTTGGTCACTACGTTTGACTGAACAATGTATACCGGCACAACATTCGCGGGGGTAAGGCTATAATGACAAACAATTCTATTATTTGGGGTTAGTTTGTTTTGTGGGGGCTCATTTCAAAGTCCTGAAAAAACAGGTTTTGAGATGAGTGTTGGCATCAGAGCAGAAACAGCAGTATTTCACGGTGCACTGTACACACTCAGATCCAATACTAAAGAAGAAGATGGTGATTTGTACTGTATAGACCTACAGTACAAATACTTCTTACACTCCTATACAAGAGGGTTGGAGAAGATGGTTGGTGGAACGAGCTGTCCAGCTCTTCTCCAATCCATAATGTCCCTGTCCATCTCTTCTCCAACCCATAATGTCCCTGTCCAGCTCTTCTCCAATCCATAATGTCCCTGTCCAGCTCTCTTCTCCAACCCATAATGTCCCTGTCCAGCTCTTCTCCAACCCATAATGTCCCTGTCCAGCTCTTCTCCAATCCATAATGTCCCTGTCCAGCTCTTCTCCAATCCATAATGTCCCTGTCCATCTCTTCTCCAACCCATAATGTCCATGTCCAACTCTCTTCTCCAACCCATAATGTCCCTGTCCAGCTCTTCTCCAATCCATAATGTCCCTGTCCAGCTCTTCTCCAATCCATAATGTCCCTGTCCAGCTCTTCTCCAACCCATAAAGTCCCTGTCCAGCTCTTCTCCAACCCATAATGTCCCTGTCCATCTCTTCTCCAACCCATAATGTCCCTGTCCATCTCTTCTCCAATCCATAATGTCCCTGTCCAGCTCTCTTCTCCAACCCATAATGTCCCTGTCCAGCTCTCTTCTCCAACCCATAATGTCCCTGTCCAGCTCTCTTCTCCAACCCATAATGTCCCTGTCCAGCTCTCTGCTATGTATTCCCTGTACTCTACTCTGATTGCAACCATACTGTACATCCGTATGGCACACTGTCAAGTAACTAACCGTAATTCCAGCAATTTTGTGAGACACAACCTGTTTTAAACCCGACAGAGAGAAGAGAAGTGGTTTTAGGAGGTGTACACAACCTGTTGTAAACCAGACAGAGAGAATAGAAGTGATTTTAGGAGGTGTACACAACCTGTTGTAAACCCGACAGAGAGAACAGAAGTGGTTTTAGGAGGTGAACACAACCTGTTGTAAATTACAAACGTTGGATAAGAGTGAGAGCAGTTTTTAGTTCTAATTGGTCGACTGCAACAAACTAATCTATAACTCTTCCTTTCCAGAGTTCCAGGCTTCTGAATATCAACCAGAAACAACAACTAGAAACAAGTGACATATTTTATAAACACACACACACACACACACACAATATTCCTTTTTCCCTGCAAACACCTCCGTCTCCAGAGAAACACCCGCCAAAAACAGCCTGTTGTCACAGCCATTGTTTTTCCCAACACTTCACTTTTAGTAAATTAGGCAGCTTTCTTTCACGCGTGTTGTGCCATCTCTTAGATTGTGACTTGTAAACGTGGCAGACACAACCAATCTAACAGAATGTCTTGCAATGTTGGCTCAGAATAAAGATAGTGTCTACGCATCATGTAAAAGATAGTCACCACTGAATAGATGACTGAATAATAGATGATGATATGACAACATGTTGTTGGCGGGTATTGATCAACACAGAGTAGGACAATGCAGGCACTAGTACTTTGGAAGTGTAAAGAATCTCTTCTTCGTCTGAGGAAGAGTAGTCAAGATCGGACAAAAGAACAAGAGAATAAATGAAAACCGAAACAGTCCCCGTATGGTGCAAACACTGAAACGGAAAATAATCACCCACAACTCAAAATGGGAAAACAGGCTGCCTAAGTATGGCTCTCAATCAGGGACAACGATAGACAGCTGCCTCTGATTGAGAACCATACCAGGCCAAACACATAGAAAGAGAAAACCTAGACCTACAACATAGAATAACCACCCACATCACACCCTGACCAAACTAAAAATAGAAACATACAAAGCAATCTAAGGTCAGGGCGTGACAGGAAGAGCGTAAACATTTCACAAGCTGTATTCTTGTGAGCAAACACAACCCAGAACACACCTGAACCGATTTGGATGTTGAACAGAAATCAAAACAATTCATAACCATTTAAAAGTCCTGGCGGATCCTGGCTGACTGGCGGCTCCTTGCAGACTGGCGGCTCTGGCGGCTCCTTGCAGACTGGCGGCTCCTTGCAGACTGGCGGCTCTGGCGGCTCCTTGCAGACTGGAGGCTCTGGCGGCTCCTTGCAGACTGGAGGCTCTGGCGGCTCCTTGCAGACTGGCGGCTCCTTGCAGACTGGCGGCTCTTTGCAGACTGGCGGCTCTTTGCAGACTGGAGGCTCTGGTGGCTCCTTGCAGACCGTGCATCCGGAAAGTATTCAGACCCCTGGACTTTTTCCACATTTTGTTACGTTACAGCCTTATTCTAAAATTGATTAAATAGTTTCCCCCCTAATCAATCTACACCCAATACCCCATAATGACAAAGCAAAAACAGGTATAGACATTTTTGTAATCGTATAAAACATTTTAAAACTGAAATATCACATTGACATAAGTATTCAGACCCTTTACTCAGTTCTTTGTTGAAGCACCTTTGGCAGTGATTACAGCCTTGAGTCTTCTTGGGTATGACGCTACAAGCTTGGCACACATGTATGTGGGGAGTTTCTCTCATTCTTCTCTGCAGATCCTCTCAAGCTCTATCAGGTTGGGGAGAGTCGCTGCACAGCTATTTTCAGGACTCTCCAGAGATGTTCGATGGGGTTTCAAGTCCGGGCTCTGGCTGGGCCACTCAAGGACATTCAGAGACTTGTCCTGAAGCCACTCCTGCGTTGTCTTTTGGTTGTGTGCTTATGGGTTTTGTCCTGTTGGAAGGTGAACCTTCGCCCCCAGTCTGAGCACCTGAGTGCTCTGGAGCAGGTTTTTCATCAAGGATCTCTCTGTACTTTGCTCCGTTCATCTTTCCCTTGATCCTGACTAGTCTCCCAGTCCCTGCCGCTGAAAGATATCCCAACAGTATGATGCTGCCACCACCATACTTCCCCATAGGGATGGTGCCAGGTTTCCTCCAGACGTGACGCTTGGCATTCAGGCCAAAGAGTTCAATCCTGGTTTCATCAGACCACAGAATCTGCTTTCTCATGGTCCGAGTCCTTTACTTGCTTTTTTGGCAAACTCCAAGCGGGCTGTCATGTGCCTTTTACTGAGGAACATCTTCAGTCTAGCCACTCTACCATAAAGACCTGAGTGGTACAGTGCTGCAGAGATGGTTGTCCTTCTGGAGGTTCTCCCATCTCCACGGTGGAACTCTGGAGCTATGTCAGTAAGCATCAGGTTCTTGGGTCACCTCCCTGACCAAGGCCCTTCTCCCTCGATTGCTCAGTTTGGCCGGGCGGCCAGTTCTAAGAAGAGTTTTGGTGGTTCCAAACTTCTTCCATTTAAGAATGATGGAAGCCACTATGTTATTGGGTATCTTCAATGCTGCAGAAATGTATTGGTACCCTTCCCCAGATCTGTGCCTCGACATAATCCTGTCTCGGAGCCCTTTCCAAATCACGTCCAATCAATTGAATTTACCACAGGTGGAATCCAATCCAATTGTAGACATCTTTCAAGAATGATAAATGGAAACAGGATGCACCTGACCTCCATTTCAAGTGTCAGAGCAAAGGGTCTGAATACTTATGTCAATAAGGTATGTTTAAAAAAATATATGTTTTATACATTTGGAAACATTTCTAAAAACCAGTTTTTTGCTTTGAGGTAGTGTGATGTCATTATGGGGTATTGTGATGTCATTATGGGGTATTGTGATGTCATTATGAGGTATTGGGTGTAGATTGATGAGGAAAAACACATGTATTTAATCCATTTTAGAATAAGGCTGTAACGTTACAAAATGTGGAAAAAGTCAAGGGGTCTGAATACTTTCCAAATGCACTGTACATGTTGGAAGGTTTTACACTTTAGGTTTTGCTCTAAAGCAAACATACAGTTACACCTGCCAAGAGACCAGAGGTGGCATAACGGAGTGCTCGGGTTCGGGGTGTCGGGGTCAGGGTGTCGGGTTTGGGGTGTCGGGTTCGGGGTGTCGGGTTCGGGGTGTCGGGTTCGGGGTGTCGGGTTCGGGGTGTAGGGTTCGGGGTGTAGACATTTGATTTAGATTAGAGACCGTGGCTTACAGATGCCACTTGGAAACCACGGGAGACTGAATTACCAACACTAATTGCTAATTAACTAGCAAAGGTGAAGTGCACACCTCCCTGTACTAATTGCTGATTGCCTAGGAGAGGTGAAACCACTCCCCCTCCAATACACCCACTAATTACCAACACGTGTCACAAATTGCCCCGCCCCTTGATCCTGGTTGATGTGTCAACAACTATCTGCAAGTTATGATCAGTCAGCAGTTCACACACCAAGTAGACCACTGGGAAGACAGGCAGTAGATGGACCTAGCTATCAAAAAGACAGCACTAGACCACAACAGATAAAGACATCACTTCTGGAGATATCAGGAGTCCTCTAGCTATAGAATGAAGAACAATTGTTGCGTTGTCCCTGAGTGAGCATCAAACCTAATGTTTTCTCCTTAAATTCAAGCATATTTCTGAGCAATTTCAATGTGTATTCATTGTTGCATTGTCAGAGATCCAACAAAATGTATGTGCTTGTAAAGGGGTGAGTGTTTATCCTCTTTTTGAAAAAAAAGAAATCTCTTCAAAGTTGAAATAAATAGACTTGGGGAGGATATGAAAGCCAGTTGTGGTTTGAATTAGCCTAAATTGAGATGGGAACAGAACTGAGAGGTAGAGAGAGAGAGAGAGAGTGAGAATTCCACAGCCCACATTGAGTTAGTGAATTCACAGAGGAAAGCTTCTCTCACATTCATCTGAAACACAAAGGCGTAGAGAGGGAGGCCTCTGCGTCGGAGCTGCTGTTATGAGATATGTTTGTTTGTTAAAACGCATTAACATCTTGGCATCATTTTAGTTCTGTTTCTCTCCCTCTCTCCTTCTGCCTTTAAAAAAAAAAGACCAAGTGACAGACCAGGAACTATCTAATTACAACATTATGTGGAGGTCTGAGCTGAGTCAGGGATTACTGTAGACTGGCTGGAGGTCTGAGCTGAGTCAGGGATTACTGTAGACTAACTGGGGGTCTGAGCTGAGTCAGGGATTACTGTAGACTGATCTGAGTCAGGGATTACTGTAGTCTGAGCTGAGTAAGGGATTACTGTAGACTAACTGGGGGTCTGAGCTGAGTCAGGGATTACTGTAGACTAAACTGGGGGTCTGAGCTGAGTCAGGGATTACTGTAGACTAACTGGGGGTCTGAGCTGAGTCAGGGATTACTGTAGACCACATATGTCAGAGTCAAGGCCCGCGGGCCACATCCGGCCCGCAAGAAGGTTTTTTACGGCCCCTGGGATGATCTTGATTTATTATTAGAACCGGCCCGCAGCAAGCCGGCAGCCCGCAGATCTTTTACACGCACCAATACTACATTTCCCACAATGCAAAGGTGACGCACCGAGCAGTAGGCTGCTTCATTTCAATATTTATTGGCACAGCAGTCGTCAGCATCACAGTAAAATTAACTTTCAGATACCCATCAAAAATGGCAAAACGGAAGGTGGATACTGAGAACCGGGGGTTTCAAACAAGGTGGGAGTCGGAGTATATGTTCACGAAGGTAGCTGGAAAACCTGTGTGTCTTCTGTGTGGAGAAAGTGTGGCGGTACTGAAAGAGTATAATCTGAGACGACATTATGAAACGAAACACGCGGACAAAAACAAGAATATGGACATGGAACAAAGGCTACAAAAGGCAGAGGAATTAAAACGAGGCCTCAAATCTCGACAGGCTCTGTTCAAAAAAGCCAAATCACAAGGCCAGGCTGCTGTCAAGGCCAGTTTTATTTTGGCAGAAGAGATCGCTAAATCAGCCCGGCCATTTACGGAGGGGGATTTCATCAAAAACTGCATGATTAAAGTTTGTGACGAAGTTTGCCCAGAAAAAAGGCAACTCTTTTTAAATGTGAGTCTGAGCAGAAACACCATTGCCGAGAGAGTAGACCAGTTGTCCATCAATCTAAAAGAGCAGCTTGTGAAAAAGGGAAAAGATTTTATTGCATATTCCTTGGCTGTGGATGAGAGCACCGACATTTCTGACATTGCCCAGTTGTCAATTTTCATCCGCGGAGTGGACTCCAACCTAAGCGTGACAGAGGAGTTTTTGGCTTTACGTCCTATGCATGGCACAACTACGGGGCATGATTTGTATGAAGAGGTGTCAAGATGTGTAAATGAGATGGAGCTGCCTTGGGAAAAACTCGTGGGTTTGACAACCGACGGAGCACCTGCGATGTGTGGACACAGGAGCGGACTGGTGGCGAAGATACGGGAAAAGATGCAAGAGGAAAACGCGACAGGTGAGCTGACAGCTTATCATTGTATCATACACCAGGAAGCGTTGTGCGGTAAAGCCTTGAAAATGGAGCATGTAATGAGCATCATCACGCGCACAGTTAACTTTATCAGAGCCAAAGGTTTGAATCACCGCCAGTTCAAGGCATTTCTGACGGAGTTAGAAACGGAGCATGGTGATTTGCCTTATCACACAGAGGTGCGATGGCTAAGCCAGGGAAAGGTGCTTCAAAGATGTTTCGAGCTTCGTGAGGAGATTTGTCTGTTCTTGGACAGCAAAGGGAAAGACACAACACAACTCCGAGACGAAATGTTTCTGTGTGAAATGGCTTTTCTGTGTGACATTACGAGTCATCTGAATGCAATAAACTTGCAGCTGCAGGGTCGGGATCGTGTCATCTCTGATATGTACAGTACAGTGAAGGCATTTAAAACCAAACTGACTCTGTGGGAGACGCAGATGCGGAAAGAAAATTTGAGCCACTTTCCCAGCTGCCAGACCATGAAAGAGAAGCTCTCTACCAGTGCGTTCCCGAGCACACAGTTGGCTGATAAAATAGGTATGCTTGCCGCTGACTTTCGACGCCGATTTGCTGACTTTGAAGCACAAAAAAGCAGGTTGGAACTGCTCGGTAACCCATTTGCTGTTGACGTGGAAAGCTCACCACCAAACCTCCAAATGGAGTTGATTGACCTCCAATGCAATGATGCACTGAGGGCAAAATATGCGGCAGTGGGTGCTGCTGAGTTCGCCCGTTTCCTCCCCGGCACAATGCCCCAGCTGCGCATCCAGGCTGCTCAAACGTTGTCTATGTTTGGCAGCACATACCTGTGTGAACAACTGTTTTCTTTGATGAACCTGAACAAAACATCACACAGAAGTCGACTTACTGCTGAACACCTCCACTCAATTCTGAGGATTTCTTCAGCTCAGAGCCTTACCCCGAACATTGATGAACTTGTGGAAAAGATGGGACACCACCAAGTATCACCCTCAACCTCAAACAAGTGAACATTACTGTGCAATCACATATTTAGAGTTTTTACTCAGTTCAAGTTTAAAAGTTAAAATTTAATATTTGTTTTCACTGCATGTTACTTCTCCTTAAACAAAGTGTTGTTTTTGATTAATAGATTTTTGCACTTTATTTTTTTGTATTTCAATCCAATTATATTTTAAAAATATTTCAGTTGAGTGGATGATAGAAAATTGCTATTATTGTTTTTTCTTTGAAGTAAATTTAGCCCACTTTTGCTAAAATAGAAAATATAGTCTACTGATGGTGCCTTGAATACCGGTTTCTTTCATTTAATGTTCATGTTATGGGGATATTTATATAAAGGAAATTTGTCTTTTGTGTCTGTTGAAAATTAAAGATTACTGACAGAGCCATAAGAAAATATTGCTTTATTTATCTGATCATATTGTAATATATTTGTTAGGTTTTCAGTAGGTTCAATTAGGTTCACTAGACTATATGCGTCATTTAAAAAATTTTCAATGAACATTCGAACAGTCCGGCCCTCGTCTTGTAGCTGATTTTTTTATTTGGCCCTCCGTCCATTTGACTTTGACACCCCTGCTGTAGACTAACTGGAGGTCTGAGCTGAGTCAGGGATTACTGTAGACTGACTGGAGGTCTGAGCTGAGTTAGGGATTACTGTAGACTGTCTGGAGGTCTGAGCTGAGTCAGGGATTACTGTAGACTGACTGGAGGTCTGAGCTGAGTCAGGGATTACTGTAGACTGTCTGGAGGTCTGAGCTGAGTCAGGGATTACTGTAGACTAACTGGAGGTCTGAGCTGAGTCAGGGATTACTGTAGACTGATTGGAGGTCTGAGCTGAGTCAGGGATTACTGTAGTCTGACTGGAGGTCTGAGCTGAGTCAGGGATTACTGTAGACTGATTGGAGGTCTGAGCTGAGTCAGGGATTACTGTAGACTGTCTGGAGTTCTGAGCTGAGTCAGGGATTACTGTAGACTGATTGGAGGTCTGAGCTGAGTCAGGGATTACTGTAGTCTGAGCTGAGTCAGGGATTACTGTAGACTGACTGGAGGTCTGAGCTGAGTCAGGGATTACTGTAGACTGACTGGAGGTCTGAGCTGAGTCAGGGATTACTGTAGACTGAGCTGAGTCAGGGATTACTGTAGTCTGACTGACAGTCATAGGATGCATCTGAAACGGCACCTTATTCCCTATATAGTGCACCATTTTAGACCAAAGCCCTATTCCCTAGATAGTGCACCATTTTAGACCAAAGCCCTATTCCCTATATAGTGCACCATTTTAGACCAAAGCCCTATTCCCTATATAGTGCACCATTTTAGACCAAAGCCCTATTCCCTAGATAGTGCACTATTTTAGACCAAAGCCCTATTCCCTATATAGTGCACCATTTTAGACCAAAGCCCTATTCCCTAGATAGTGCACTATTTTAGACCAAAGCCCTATTCCCTATATAGTGCACCATTTTAGACCAAAGCCCTATTCCCTAGATAGTGCACCATTTTAGACCAAAGCCCTATTCCCTAGATAGTGCACTATTTTAGACCAAAGCCCTATTCCCTATATAGTGCACCATTTTAGACCAAAGCCCTATTCCCTATATAGTGCACAATTTTAGACCAAAGCCCTATTCCCTATATAGTGCACTATTTCAGACCAAAGCCCTATTCCCTATATAGTGCACTATTTTAGACCAAAGCCCTATTCCCTATATAGTGCACTATTTCAGACCAAAGCCCTATTCCCTATATAGTGCACCATTTTAGACCAAAGCCCTATTCCCTAGATAGTGCACTATTTTAGACCAAAGCCCTATTCCCTATATAGTGCACCATTTTAGACCAAAGCCCTATTCCCTATATAGTGCACCATTTCAGACCAAAGCCCTATTCCCTAGATAGTGCACCATTTTAGACCAAAGCCCTATTCCCTATATTGTGCACCATTTTAGACCAAAGCCCTATTCCCTAGATAGTGCACCATTTTAGACCAGAGCCCTAGTCCCTATATAGTGCACTACTTTAGACCAGAGCCCTATTCCCTATATAGTGCACTATTTTAGACCAAAGCCCTATTCCCTATATAGTGCACCATTTCAGACCAAAGCCCTATTCCCTAGATAGTGCACCATTTTAGACCAAAGCCCTATTCCCTATATAGTGCACTACTTTAGACCAAAGCCCTATTCCCTAGATAGTGCACTATTTCAGACCAAAGCCCTCTTCCCTAGATAGTGCACTATTTCAGACCAAAGCCCTATTCCCTATATAGTGCACCATTTTAGACCAAAGCCCTATTCCCTAGATAGTGCACCATTTTAGACCAAAGCCCTATTCCCTATATAGTGCACCATTTTAGACCAAAGCCCTATTCCCTATATAGTGCACTACTTTAAACCAAAGCCCTATTCCCTATATAGTGCACTATTTCAGACCAAAGCCCTATTCCCTATATAGTGCACTATTTTAGACCAAAGCCCTATTCCCTAGATAGTGCACTATTTCAGATAAAAGCCCTATTCCCTATATAGTGCACTACTTTAGACCAAAGCCCTATTCCCTAGATAGTGCACTACTTTAGACCAAAGCCCTATTCCCTATATAGTGCACTACTTTAGACCAAAGCCCTATTCCCTAGATAGTGCACTACTTTAGACCAAAGCCCTATTCCCTATATAGTGCACTATTTTAGACCAGAGCCCTATTCCCTATATAGTGCACTATTTCAGACCAAAGCCCTATTCCCTATATAGTGCACTATTTTAGACCAAAGCCCTATTCCCTAGATAGTGCACTACTTTAGACCAAAGCCCTATTCCCTAGATAGTGCACTACTTTAGACCAAAGCCCTATTCCCTATATAGTGCACTACTTTAGACCAAAGCCCTATTCCCTATATAGTGCACTATTTTAGACCAGAGCCCTATTCCCTATATAGTGCACTATTTTAGACCAAAGCCCTATTCCCTATATAGTGCACCATTTTAGACCAAAGCCCTATTCCCTAGATAGTGCACTATTTTAGACCAAAGCCCTATTCCCTATATAGTGCACCATTTTAGACCAAAGCCCTATTCCCTAGATAGTGCACCATTTTAGACCAAAGCCCTATTCCCTAGATAGTGCACCATTTTAGACCAAAGCCCTATTCCCTAGATAGTGCACTGTTTTAGACCAAAGCCCTATTCCTTATATAGTGCACTATTTTAGACCAAAGCCCTATTCCCTATATAGTGCACCATTTTAGACCAAAGCCCTATTCCCTAGATAGTGCACTATTTTAGACCAAAGCCCTATTCCCTATATAGTGCACCATTTTAGACCAAAGCCCTATTCCCTAGATAGTGCACCATTTTAGACCAAAGCCCTATTCCCTAGATAGTGCACTATTTTAGACCAAAGCCCTATTCCCTATATAGTGCACTACTTCAGACCAAAGCCCTATTCCCTATATAGTGCACTATTTCAGACCAGAGCTCTATTCCCTATATAGTGCACTATTTCAGACCAAAGCCCTATTCCCTATATAGTGCACTATTTCAGACCAAAGCCCTATTCCCTAGATAGTGCATTATTTCAGACCAAAGCCCTATTCCCTATATAGTGCACTATTTCAGACCAAAGCCCTATTCCCTATATAGTGCATTATTTCAGACCAAAGCCCTATTCCCTATATAGTGCACTATTTCAGACCAAAGCCCTATTCCCTATATAGTGCATTATTTCAGACCAAAGCCCTATTCCCTATATAGTGCACTACTTTAGACCAGAGCTCTATAGGGAACAGGTTGCCATTTGGGATGAAGACAAAGTCACATCATTGGTTCTCTTCCCCTGGGGGAAGATGATGACCCAGATATTCCTGTCAGACATTTTATGATTGTCTCACACCGCACAATAAGGCACCACAGAAGAAGAGCCACTTCCTCTCACTCAGATAGTGGAGGTGAAGCAGCTGGTTACAGGTTACGCCTGCCTTCGCCTCATATGGATACGTGGGGGGAAACTTTTCTAATTGCTTCACTTTTCTGCCTTTGATCATCTTGATTTCCTGTTTTCACATTGCATGCGAGATCAAATCGCCGAGCTGACACGGTACAAATCTGTCGTTCTGCCCCTGAACAAGGCAGTTAACCCCACTGTTCCCCGGCTGACATTAAAAATAAGAATTTGTTCTAAACTGACTTATCTACTTAAATAAAGGTCAAATATTTAAAAAATATCCACAATGGCACTCTGTTCACTACATATGACCAGGGCCCATCATATTCCCTACATAAGAGCACTACATTTGACCAGGGCCCAACATAAGAGCACTACATTTGACCAGGGCCCATCATATTCCTTACATAAGAGCACTACATATGACCAGGGCCCATCATATTCCCAACATAAGAGCACTACATATGACCAGGGCCCATCATATTCCCTACATAAGAGCACTACATTTGACCAGGGCCCATCATATTCTCCACCTAAGAGCACTACATTTGACAAGGGCCCAACATAAGAGCACTACATTTGACCAGGGCCTATCATATTCCCTACATAAGAGCACTAGATTGACCAGGGCCCTTAGTGCTCTGATCAAAAGCCCAATAGTCTGGTCAAATGTAGTCTACTAAGTAAGGAATGGGGTTCCAGTATAGCCACTGTCTCTGCCTGTCTGTCCTCAGGTGCTTAGTTGTCCTGCTTTGTGCCACATGAAACCCAGGATATTGGCTGCCTTGGTCTCGCCTCAGTCCACCAGTGGCAGCATCGGTCCACCAGTGCCTGCCTTGATCCAGCCTCGGTCCAGCAACGGTCCAGCCTCGGTCCAGTCTTAGTCCAGCCTTGGTCCAGCCTCGGTCCAGCAACGGTTCAGCCTCGGTCCAGCCTTGGTCCAGCCTCGGTCCTGCCTCGGTCCACCAGTGCCAGCCTCGGTCCAGCTTCGGTCCACCAGTGCCAGGCTCGGTCCAGCCTCGGTCCACCAGTGCCAGCCTCGGTCCAGCCTCGGTCCACCAGTGCCAGCCTCGGTCCAGCCTCGGTCCACCAGTGCCAGCCTCGGTCCAGCCTCGGTCCACCAGTGCCAGCCTCGGTTCAGCCTCGGTTCACCAGTGCCAGCCTCGGTTCAGCCTCGGTTCACCAGTGCCAGCCTCGGTCCAGCCTCCAGTTATCTTCCTTTCTAGGGAGTTTTTCCTAGTCACCGTGCTTCTACACCTGAATTGCTTCCTGTTTGGGGTTTTAGGCTGTGTTTCTGTATAGCACTTTGTGACATCGGCTGATGTAAAAAGGGCTTTGTAAATACATTTGATTGATTGATCCAACAGGTCTCACAACCACAGGTCACATGTAACCACGCCAGCCCAGGACCTCCACATCTGGCTTCTTTACCTGCGGGACAGTCTGAGACCAGCAACCCAGACAGCTGATGAAACTGAGGAGTATTTATGTCTCTGATAAAGCCCTTTTGTGGGTAAAAACTCATTCTGATTGGCTGAACCCCTGCCCAGTCATGTGAAATCCATAGATTAGGGCCTAATTCTGTCAAATTACTTATTTCCTTTATATGAAGTGTAACTAAAATCATCGGTCTATAGGTTTGTTCAGTATATACACTACGTCAGGGGTTCTTAAACTTGTTCAGCCTGGGACCCAAATGAGAAATTCTGTGTTTTCCTGGGACCCAAGCTTACAAAAACATGCACTATATGTAGATATCAGTACATTTCATTGCCCTTATGCCCATTAAACAAATGCTACATAGACAAATAGCAATTATATGAAATGACCATATAAATATATATTCATGTTTATTTTCCCCCATTAAAAACACTCGTACATATCTGTCTAGGTTGGAACTGTTGCTTTTAAAATACAATTAATCATTTTTATTCTGAACTGGAACAAACTGATTGATAACATCACACAGATGTAGACCAGAAAACACACACAAACACACCGTCCTAATGAGAGGTGTGTGACTGGTTGAGGGTTTTCAACTAGCAGGTAAATTCTGGGCTCCGTTGTTGACAGTTGAGAACCCTGACTGCTACAGGTACGTTGGTGCCAAACTGGATCAGAACATCTGCTGCTTTCTCAGTCAGTTTCTCAGCCTCAAATCAGTCATCTGCTGCTTTCTCAGTCAGTTTCTCAGCCTCAAATCAGTCATCTGCTGCTTTCTCAGTCAGTTTCTCAGCCTCAAATCATCTTGGATCAGTCAGTGTATTCCAGTTATCCCCCCCACATCTTCATCTGTAATGTTACGTAGGGTTGCACTCTCCGTAGCTAGATTTCTAGCTTTCTTTGGCTAACGTTAGCTAGCTATTGGCTGTGTACAATGGGATTGTTTGAAAGAGAAACTCACGTCGACCACTATGAGAGATGGTGCTCCCTTATTTCTGCTTATCATCATCACCTGTTATAAAAATGAGAAAAAGGTCTTGCTAGTTGACTTACTTTTCCACTGTCGAAACACTGTTTCCTGAAGGATTCTGCCTTGTTCTAAAATAACTCCCTGTGTTTACCGTCATGCTCTGGATGTTTGGTCAGGAACTGTCGTTTTCATTTGTTGGTTTTGAGAGACTCATTACTAAGCACATCCCTGCACAAAATACACATTGTGGGCGCTCCTCGTTATTTCTCAAAGTTTGTATTAAAACCAAGAGAGAGAAACTCGTCGCTGTATTTGCGTTTTATGACAATTGAACTCAGTCAGAACTTGTGCCAAGTTTGAGTCCATTCGATGAAGGCGGCGAGAGAGAATGACAAGCCAGTCGCTGACAGCGGCATCATCTGCTGCTGAACAACAGCACTGCGGTGTGTGTGGGTCGCGGAGTGATCTTCAAGAAAACTGACGGGGGAAAAAAAAGATCCGGTTAAACCCTGAAGAACACGGGCATCTTCCTCCCACTCGCACAGCTGCCAAACTGAGCAAGAGACACCCCTGCTAAGCAGAGAGAGTGCACTGAATAGAGAGTGCAGTTGCAACTTGGCCAAAAACTATTCCAGGGAATTATTGAAATAATAATGAATGTACTCTGACACGTCGCCACCCACCATTAGCAGGTCAGCGACCCACTTTGGGGGGTAAGAATGTGGACACCTGCTCTCCAACATTTCATTCCAAAATCATGGGCTTTAATATGGAGTTGGTCCCCCCCCTTTGCTGCTATAATAGCCTATACTCTTAGGCTGAAGGCGTTCCACTAGATGTTGGAACATTGATGCGGGGACTTGCTTCCATTCAGCCACAAGAGCATTAGTGAGGTCGGGCACTGATGTTGGACGATTAGGCCTGGCTCACAGTCGGCATCCCAATTCATCCCAAAGGTGTTTGATGAGGTTGAGGTCGGGGCTCTGTTCGGGCCAGTCAAGTTCTTCCACACCGATTTCAAAAGACTATTTCTGCATGGATCTTGCTTTGTGCACAAGGGCATTGTCATGCTGAAACAGGAAAGGGCCTTCCCCAAACTGTTGCCGCAATGTTGGAAGCACAGAATGTTATTGTATGCTGTAGCAGTAAGATTTCCCTTTACTGGAACTAAGGGGCCCAGCCTGAACCATGAAAAATAGCACTAAACCATTATTCCTTCAACAAAACCTTACAGTTGGAACTATGCATTTAGGCAGGTAGCGTTCTCCTGGCATCCACCAAACCCAGATTCGTCCGTCGGACTGCCAGATGGTTAAGCGTGATTCATCCCTCCAGAGAACACGTTTCCACTGCTCCAGAGTCCAATGGCGGTGAGCTTTACATCACTCCAGCCAACGCTTGGCATGGTGATCTTAGGCTTGTGTGCGACTGCTCTGCCATGGAAACCCATTTCTTGAAGCTCCTGACAAACAGTTCTTGTGGTGACGTTGCTTCCAGAGACAGTTTGGAACTTGGTAGTGAGTGTTGCAAACGAGGACAGACATTTTTTACACGCTACGGTTACCCGTTCTGTGAGCTTGTGTAGCCTACCACTTTGTGACTGAGCCGTTGTTGCTCCTAGACGTTTCCACTTCACAATAACAGCACTTACAGTTGACACGGGGCAGCTCTAGCGGAGAAGAAATGTGACCAACTGACTTGTTGGAAAGGTGGCATCCTATGACGGCGCCACGTTGAAAGTCACTGAGCTCTTCAGTAAGGCCATTCTACTGCCCATGTTTGTCTATGGAGATTGCATGGCTGTGTGCTCGATTTTATACACCTGTCGGCGGCAGGTGTGGCTGAAATAGCCGAATCCACCCTTTTTCACGGGGTGTCCACGTACTTTTGTATACATATAACCTCTACAAGCTGTTTATAAAGGACCATTAACATCAAGTGTTTCCTGGTATTCATACTATATTTGTGGTAAACCGGTCATTGTGATTTTGTCCAGGGCCATTGCTCCTCGGTGACGTTACAGCAGCTATGTCTTCCTGTGTCTTTAGAAATGCAAAGCCATTCCAATGTTTTCCCCCAGAAGCCCTCAACTAAAACCACCCCAACAGTTCAAAGTGTTGTTTTCACATAGCACAGCACATTTCTCTATACGTATGACCCCAAAGACAACTGCTACTTTGCTAATTAAAAGTAAACCCAAGGCATACAGTAGATTACATTATATTGTACTTTACAGTTCAACTCAGCTGTGGTTCCGGTGGGGACTATAACTAGCTGAGGCCATTAGTGAGTGCAGGCCGCTCAGATTTAAAAATATGTTTCCCAAAATGGCACCCTATTCCCTATGTAGTGCACTACTTTAGCCCAGAACCCTTTGGGACACAGGCAAACACTTGAACTTTCTGTTAGTTCTCAAGGCTGCCGTCAGATCTCGATGAGAACACAGACTGAAAGACTGGAATAAGATCAATCATCATGTTCATTATTAACAGCTGGACATTGGACCCCTGCAGCTAACAGGTCAGAAACAAAGGGTACACTAGTGTGTGTGTCCTTTATGGGCAATGGGGTCTGAGCACCACAGTTTATATTTTAAACACCAAATAAATGTGTGTGTGTGTGTGAGAAAGAGCATTGTATAGCCAGCCATATCATCCATCCTAACAGAACACATTACAGCCATATCATCCATCCATCCTAACAGAACACATTACAGCCATATCATCCATCCTAACAGAACACATTACAGCCATATCATCCATCCTAACAGAACACATTACAGCCATATCATCCATCCTAACAGAACACATTACAGCCATATCATCCATCCATCCTAACAGAACACATTACAGCCCTATCATCCATCCTTACAGAACACATTACAGCCATATCATCCATCCATCCTAACAGAACATATTACAGCCACATCATCCATCCATCCTAACAGAACACATTACAGCCATATCATCCATCCATCCATCAGAACACATTACAGCCATATCATCCATCCATCTAACAGAACACATTACAGCCACATCACCCATCCATCCTAACAGAACATATTACAGCCACATCATCCATCCTAACAATATGGCTTTGATGAAACAGTCATCTGTTACTAGCAGGTGGCAGCTGCTCCCTGCATCTCCCAACCACGTCTTGCCACTCCAGGGTATAACAGTGTGGAAAGGGACACCAGGTATCTAGACTATGGCTCGAGGCCTTCCTTAGAAGTCGTCTCTCCATCCTGTCTCTGTGTGGCTTCCTTCATCACGTCCATCAAAGGAGCATATTCCTCCTCCTCCTCCTCGTAGCATATGGTTCTGTACCTGTTTCAGAATGTGTCAAAGAAAGCAGTAGTGGAGGAGAAGACCTAAACACTCCCTCTAGGACTCTACTGAAGACCTAAACACTCCCTGGAGGACTCTACTGAAGACGTAAACACTCCCTGGAGGACTCTACTGAAGACCTAAACACTCCCTGTAGGACTCTACTGAAGACCTAAACACTCCCTGGAGGACTCTACTGAAGACCTAAACACTCCCCGGAGGACTCTACTGAAGACCTAAACACTCCCTGGAGGACTCTACTGAAGACCTAAACACTCCCTGGAGGACTCTACTGAAGGCCTAAACACTCCCTGGAGGACTCTACTGAAGACCTAAACACTCCCTGGAAGACTCTACTGAAGACCTGAACTCTCCCTGGAGGACTCTACTGAAGACCTAAACACTCCCTGGAGGACTCTACTGAAGACCTAAACACTCCCTGGAGGACTCTACTGAAGACGTAAACACTCCCTGGAGGACTCTACTGAAGACCTAAACACTCCCTGGAGGACTCTACTGAAGACCTAAACACTCCTTGGAAGGACTCTACTGAAGACCTAAACACTCCCTGGAGGACTCTACTGAAGACCTAAACACTCCCTGGAGGACTCTACTGAAGACCTAAACACTCCCTGGAGGACTCTACTGAAGACCTAAACACTCCCTGGAAGACTCTACTGAAGACCTGAACTCTCCCTGGAGGACTCTACTGAAGACCTAAACACTCCCTGGAGGACTCTACTGAAGACCTAAACACTCCCTGGAGGACTCTACTGAAGACCTAAACACTCCCTGGAGGACTCTACTGAAGACCTAAACACTCCCTGGAGGACTCTACTGAAGACCTAAACACTCCCCGGAGGACTCTACTGAAGACCTAAACACTCCCTGGAGGACTCTACTGAAGACCTAAACACTCCCTGGAGGACTCTACTGAAGGCCTAAACACTCCCTGGAGGACTCTACTGAAGACCTAAACACTCCCTGGAAGACTCTACTGAAGACCTGAACTCTCCCTGGAGGACTCTACTGAAGACCTAAACACTCCCTGGAGGACTCTACTGAAGACCTAAACACTCCCTGGAGGACTCTACTGAAGACGTAAACACTCCCTGGAGGACTCTACTGAAGACCTAAACACTCCCTGGAGGACTCTACTGAAGACCTAAACACTCCTTGGAAGGACTCTACTGAAGACCTAAACACTCCCTGGAGGACTCTACTGAAGACCTAAACACTCCCTGGAGGACTCTACTGAAGACCTAAACACTCCCTGGAGGACTCTACTGAAGACCTAAACACTCCCTGGAAGACTCTACTGAAGACCTGAACTCTCCCTGGAGGACTCTACTGAAGACCTAAACACTCCCTGGAGGACTCTACTGAAGACCTAAACACTCCCTGGAGGACTCTACTGAAGACCTAAACACTCCCTGGAGGACTCTACTGAAGACCTAAACACTCCCTGGAGGACTCTACTGAAGACCTAAACACTCCCTGGAGGACTCTACTGAAGACCTAAACACTCCTTGGAAGGACTCTACTGAAGACCTAAACACTCCCTGGAGGACTCTACTGAAGACCTAAACACTCCCTGGAGGACTCTACTGAAGACCTAAACACTCCCTGGAGGACTCTACTGAAGACCTAAACCCTCCCTGGAGGACTCTACTGAAGACCTAAACCCTCCCTGGAGGACTCTACTGAAGACCTAAACCCTCCCTGGAGGACTCTACTGAAGACCTAAACACTTCATTTGAGGACTCTACTGAAGTCTCCTCTCTGTTTACCACAGCCATCAACTTGTTGATAATAGACCTCACCAGTACAGTGTGTTCATAATTGTTTTAGGTATTATTAAGATACAAGTATAGATATAATTAAAATACATATGTTATGTGACCTGAAGCAAAGAAAATTTAATATATTATGATTTCCAAATATATATATATTATTAGATATTAGATTATTATATTTTATAATATTCGATTTCAAAGGCAGGCTCCAGCAGGAGAGCAATCTGGTGACGACAACGGCTGCTCTCTCTCCTGCTGAACGTTTGAAGTGTAGACCCTCCCGTGACCTTCCTATTCAACTGCTATTTACATGGAACGACAAGGGCCTTACGTTTACAAAGAACCAAAGGGAGAGAAAACAAAACTCACTGCCTCAGTACTCACAGTGTAGATGCTATGTTTAGGGCCTTCTAGTGAATTCTAAAACATAGTATTTAGGATACGGCAGCGTGTTCTACTGAGGGAGGGACTTGTGTCTGAGGTCATGTGTTCAAGGCACGTAGGTTGCCTTGTTGAATGTTGTAGCCTTTCCTATAATGGTAGAACAATGTGAAGTTCCATATTTAATGATTGTTTTTCATTTATCTGCGATAACATTGCAATTCAGGCTGTACAGTAAGGGGCACATACGTGGTTTAGCTTATTTTTTAATTACATTAGATTATAGCTACTTGCTGACTGAGCAGACACCTTTTTCTCCTGATTTCACACTCTGACTCGTCTCTTGTCTGACCCACTTCTAAAGCAGTGGATCTGGGATGCAATAATACCCTCAGTTACAGCTGCTGTCAGAGAAAGAGGGACATGGGGAGAGGGAGAGAGAGAACGAGTAGAGAGAAAAAGAGAGAGATAGATAGAGATCAAGAGAGAACCAGAGAGAGAAGAGAACTACGTGAGCTAAACCAGGCTGTGTAGATCTGAGTGTGACTCAACAAGGTTCCTCTCCTCTGTCTCCCCACAGCTCTCATTGTGTGTGGTGTGCCTCCTCTGCAGTAGTTGTCACAGCGACCAGTCAGACAATTCTACTGTCTGGTGCTGACAGAGAGAGAGAGTCTGGACTCCTTATCTATACCAAGTGCTGACAGAGAGTCTGGACTCTTTATCTATACAGTGCTGACAGAGAGAGAGAGAGAGAGATAGAGAGAGAGAGAGAGAGAGAGAGAGAGACAGAGAGAGAGAGAGAGAGACACAGAGTCTGGACTCCTTATCTATACCTAGTGCTGACAGAGAAAGAGAGTCTGGACTCCTTGTCTATACTCAGTATATAACCTGTATCTATACTCTTACCTCGAGTATCAAATCAAATGTATTTATAAAGCCCTTCGTACATCAGCTGATATCTCAAAGTGCTGTACAGAAACCCAGCCTGAAACCCCAAACAGCAAGCAATGCAGGTGTAGAAGCACGGTGGCTAGGAAGAACTCTCTAGAAAGGCCAAAACCTAGGAAGAAACCTAGAGAGGAACCAGGCTATGAGGGTTGGCCAGTCCTCTTCTGGCTGTGCCAGGTGGAGATTATAACAGAACTTGACCAAGATGTTAAAATGTTCATAAATGACCAGCATGGTCAAATAATAATAATCACAGGCAGAACAGTTGAAACTGGAGCAGCAGTACGGCCAGGTGGACTGGGGACAGCAAGGAGTCATCATGCAAGGTAGTCCTGAGGCATGGTCCTAGGGCTCAAGTCCTCTGAGAGAAAGAAAGAAAGAAAGAGAGAATTAGAGAGAGCATACTTAAAATGTACCCCGGACACCGGAAAAGACAGGAGAAGTCCTCCAGATATAACACACTGACCCTAGCCCCCCGACACATAAACTACTGCAGCATAAATACTGGAGGCTGAGACAGGAGGGGTCAGGAGACACTGTAGTATCTCTGTTACCTACAGACACTAACCTATACAGCACCTGTTCATCTTAGGATACCTACAGTATCTAGTATCTCTGTTACCTACAGTATCTAGTATCTCTGTTACCTACAGTATCTAGCTCTCTGTTACCTACAGTATCTAGTACCTATGTTACCTACAGTATCTAGTATCTCTGTTACCTACAGTATATAGTATCTCTGTTACCTACAGTATCTAGTATCTCTGTTACCTACAGTATCTAGTATCTCTGTTACCTACAGTATCTAGTATCTCTGTTACCTACAGTATCTATTCCCTCTGTTACCTACAGTATATATTCCCTCTGTTACCTACAGTATCTAGTATCTCTGTTACCTACAGTATCTAGTATCTCTGTTACCTAGAGTATCTATTCCCTCTGTTACCTACAGTATCTAGTACCTCTGTTACCTACATTATCTAGTATCTCTGTTACCAACAGTATCTAGTACCTCTGTAGTCCTTTTCTCAAATCACAACGTTTGAGTTGTAGACAGCCTACTTTCCCCTTGGGGTAAATGACTACTCTACCAGTAGGATAGGCTTGAGGACTTACAGGACATTCTTCATTTCAGTTTTTGTGTCCAAAAATAGCTAATAACTCACGGTGCAGAATTGGATAGGGCTGGCAGCACAAGGCTGGCTGTCTGGTCGCCGTGACAACTACTGCAGAGGAAACACACAATGAGAGTTGTGGGTAACCAGAGGAGAGGAACCTTGTTGACTCACACGCACATCGACATAGCCTGGTTTAGGTTCATGTAAACTGAAAATATATATATAAAAACGCAACGTGCAACAACTGAAACTGAAAAACTGGGAAATGTTCAGCTTCCAGAAATTGTGTACAGTTGCATCATGGGGCGGCAGGTAGCCTAGAGGTTAGAGCATTGGGCCAGTAACCGAAAGGTTGCTAGATCGAATCCCCGACCTTACAAGGTAAAAATATGTTGTTCTGCCCCTGAACAAGGCAGTTCCTAGACCAGTTAACCCACTGTTCCTAGACCAGTTAACCCACTGTTCCTAGGCGGCCAGTTAACCCACTGTTCCTAGGCGGCCAGTTAACCCACTGTTCCTAGACCAGTTAACCCACTGTTCCTAGGCGGCCAGTTAACCCACTGTTCCTAGACCAGTTAACCCACTGTTCCTAGACCAGTTAACCCACTGTTCTTAGGCGGCCAGTTAACCCACTGTTCCTAGACCAGTTAACCCACTGTTCCTAGACCAGTTAACCCACTGTTCCTAGACCAGTTAACCCACTGTTCCTAGACCAGTTAACCCACTGTTCCTAGACCAGTTAACCCACTGTTCCTAGACCAGTTAACCCACTGTTCCTAGACCAGTTAACCCACTGTTCCTAGGCGGCCAGTTAACCCACTGTTCCTAGACCAGTTAACCCACTGTTCCTAGACCAGTTAACCCACTGTTCTTAGGCGGCCAGTTAACCCACTGTTCCTAGACCAGTTAACCCACTGTTCCTAGACCAGTTAACCCACTGTTCCTAGACCAGTTAACCCACTGTTCCTAGACCAGTTAACCCACTGTTCCTAGGCTGTCATTGTAAATAAGAATTTGTTCTTAACTGACTTGCCTTAAATAAAGGTTAAATGAAATGTTTGTGTAAATTCTAATCAATAATAAGAAGAGTCCAGAGTCCATCACCAATCAGAATATTACTTTTATTTAATATTGATTAATTACTGCAACAATGATCAATAATAGTCAACCCAGCACTCTTGACTGTACGGCCGAGCAGCCGAACCTGATAACGTAAACCAGAGATCTCTTATATAAGAAATACAAAAAGTGTTTAGTCATGGCTGGTTCCACCCCTCCCATGCAGACCAAAGGGCAGACCAAAGCCACTCTGGGTTCATCCTGTTGTTATCTGCACGGGGGGGTGGGGGTGGTGGGGGGTTGTCTTAACCCTACCCTGGCTTAGATTCCCAGATGCCAGGATGAAGGTGAGACAATACTGAGGCATTGTTCTAAACTCTTCCACACGCTCTCTCTCTTTCTCGGTTACAACCACAACATCTTGTCTATGGAATGGCAGCTTTCAGATTTTTTATAACCAATGTCACAATCTCTAGCAAAAACCCATTTCCCTTGACCATACGTCCAGACTAACTGCAGGAAGCTCCAGTGAAAACCATCCCTTTACAGAAACATAAATAGAACACAAAGTGTCTTACTATTAGTTAAGTATACAATCGTTAACTATTAATATCAACTATTAATACCAAACAAATCAGGGTAAATTCTTCTCTGACACGTTTTCATGCTGAAACATGAGGTGATGGCGGCGAATGAATGGCAGGCACAATGGGCCTCAGGATCTCGTCACGGTATCTCTGTGCACGCAAATTGCCATCGATAAAATGCAATGATGTTTGTTGACTGAAGTTTATGCCTGCTCCATACCATAACCACACCATGGGGCACTCTGTTCACAACGTTGACATCAGCAAACCGCTCGCCAACACAACGCCATTACACGTGGTCTGGTTGTGAGGCCAGTTGGATGTACTGCCAAATTCTCTAAAACAACACTGGATGTGGCAGAGAAATTAACATTCCATTCTCTGGCAACAGCTCTGGTAGACATTCCTGCAGTCAGCATACCAATTCCGCGCTCCCTCAAAACTTGACACTTCTGTGGCAGTGTGTTGTGTGACAAAACTGCACATTTTAGACAAATACGCTTTTTTGTCAGTATGAAATATTTCTGGGATATTTTATTTCGGTTCGTGAAACATGCACGTTACATGTTGCATTGATATTTTTGTTCATCTCTCTCTCTCTCTCTCTCTCGTCCAGACTGTAATCTGTTGTTCTATATTATTATACTGTAGCATTTTCTTGTCCAGCTCGTAGGAAATTGTAAGCAAATATTAGTTTCATTCGCCTGCAACCATGTGTTTTAATCCTGCTCTGTTTGAGCCTTATAGGCCGCATCCCAAATGACAAACTATTCCCTTTGTAGTGCACTACTATTGACGAGGACCAAAAGGTCTCTGGTCTAAAAAGTGCACTACGTAGGGAATAGGGTGGTATTTGGGTTGCACAGATGCATCCTCCCCCTCCCCTTTCCCTCCCCCTTCCTCCCCTTCCCTCCCCTCCCCTTTCTCTCCCCTTTCCCTCCCCCTCCCCTTTCTCTCCCCTTTCCCTCCCCCTCCCCTTTCCCTCCCCCTTCCTCCCTTTTCTCTCCCCTCCCCTCCCCTTTCTCTCCCCTTTCCCTCCCCCTCCCCTTTCCCTCCCCTTCCCTCCCCTCCCCTTTCTCTCCCCTTCCCCTTTCCCTCCCCCTTCCTCCCCTCCCCTCCCCTTTCTCTCCCCTTTCCCTCCCCCTCCCCTTTCCCTCCCCCTTCCTCCCCTTTCTCTCCCCTTTCCCTCCCCCTTCCTCCCCTTTCTCTCCCCTCCCCTTCCCCTTTCCCTCCCCTTCCCCTTTCCCTCCCCCTTCCTCCCCTTTCACTCCCCTTTCCCTCCCCTCCCTCCCCCTCCCCCCCCCCTCCCCCTCCCCCTTCCTGCCCCTACGGCCCGTTTTGGCTCAGACAAGACTGTACTTACTTTATGTCATACTATTGAGATCTGATTGGGGTTCTCACACAATAGGAAACAACCTTCAAAAATAACAACCGTTCCTGTGGTGAAGAGTATTCTACTGAACATTTAAAAAAAAATACCTAATACTTGTAGAAAGCAATGACCCGAGGCTAAATGTTGTTTCTGGATACAGCGTCACCGTGTTACAGAAGCATGATAAAGGACTTCCATGCAACAGAGAGAGACACATTCCAGTCTAAAAAACCCTCAGGGGGTTAAATGCATCAATAACGGCCACGATACGATCATAATAAAATAAAATAACAATTTGTAATTGGGTTGTGGCAAAGCAAATGAGAGCTGACTACATTTCACACAGATTATGTAAGTGTTGAAATCATAAAACAGCGATTCACCTTAATTACAGTTGAAAAGAACGAAGGGAAACTCTCCTGTTTTAAATTGTTCTTATTTTAAACGTATTTCGTTCTGTCTTTGAGCTGTTTTTTAATCTACTAATATTCTGTGTTATATGATTCGTGTTTTGTGTAGGAAAGGTAGTTGCTGATTTATTTCAAATCTAATCATGTTGTATTGGTCACACATACACATGTTTAGCAGATGTTATTGCGGGTGTTGTGAAAATGCTTGTGTTTCTCGCTCCAACAGTGCAGTAATATCAAACAATCTCACAACAATACACACAAATCTAAAGGTAAAAGAATGGAATTAAGAAATATATAAGTATTAGGACGAGAAATGTCAGAGTGGCATTGACTAAAATGCAGTAGAATAGAATACAGTATATACATATGAGATGAGTAATGCATCAACTAAAATACAGTAGAATAGAATACAGTATAAACATATGAGATGAGTAAAGCATCAACTAAAATACAGTAGAATAGAATACAGTATAAACATATGAGATGAGTAAAGCATCAACTAAAATACAGTAGAATAGAATACAGTATAAACATATGAGATGAGTAAAGCATCAACTAAAATACAGTAGAATAGAATACAGTATAAACATATGAGATGAGTAAAGCATCAACTAAAATACAGTAGAATAGAATACAGTATAAACATATGAGATGAGTAAAGCATCAACTAAAATACAGTAGAATAGAATACAGTATAAACATATGAGATGAGTAAAGCATCAACTAAAATACAGTAGAATAGAATACAGTATAAACATATGAGATGAGTAAAGCATCAACTAAAATACAGTAGAATAGAATACAGTATAAACATATGAGATGAGTAAAGCATCAACTAAAATACAGTAGAATAGAATACAGTATAAACATATGAGATGAGTAAAGCATCAACTAAAATACAGTAGAATAGAATACAGTATAAACATATGAGATGAGTAAAGCATCAACTAAAATACCGTAGAATAGAATACAGTATATACATATGATATGACTAAAGCAGTATGTAAACATTATTAAAAAGAGAATAGTGATCCATTATTAAAGTGACCAGTGATTCCATGTCTATGTACAGAGGGCAGCAGCCTCTAAGGTGCAGGGTTGTGTAACCGGGTGGTAGCCGGCTAGTGATGGCTGTTTAGCAGTTTGGTGGCCTTGAGATAGAAGCTGTTTTTCAGTCTCTCAGTGTTAGTGATGACTATGTAACAGTCTGATGGCCTTGAGATAGAAGCTGTTTAACAGTCTGATGGCCTTGAGATAGAAGCTGTTTTTCAGTCTCTCGGTCCCAGCTTTGATGCACCTGTACTGACCTCGCCTTCTGGATCGTAGCGAGGTGAACATGCAGTGGCTCGGGTGGTTGTTGTCCTTTATAATCTTATTGGCCTTCCTGTGTCACTTGGTGCTGTAGATGTCTTGGAGGACATGTAGTTTGCCCCCGGTGACGCGTTGGGCAGACCGCACCACCTTCTGGAAAGCCCTGTGGTTGTGGGCGGTGCAGTTGCCAAACCAGGTGGTGATACAGCCCATCAGGATGCTCTCAATTGTGCATCTGTAAAAGTTTGTGAGGTTCTTAGGGGCCAAGACGTATTTCTTCAGCCTACCTGAGGTTGAAGAGGCGCTGTTGACCCTTCTTCATCACACTGCCTGTGTGGGTGGACCATTTCAAGATTGTCAGTGATGTGTAACGTCGAGGAACTTGAAGCTTTCCACCTTCTCCACTGCAGCCCGTCGATGTGGATAGGGGGGCGCTCTCCTTCTTCTGTTTCCTGAAGTCCACAATCAGCTCCTTCATTTTGCTTTAGCACTATCTAATGGGGACTCTAATACAGTTTTTTTTTCCTGAATCACTTTGGCTCATATTTCAGATATAAGTTGTATATTTTCTTAACTCTAAGTACAAAACTAACAAGTGTAATTCCCCGTATCTTATGTTTGATTGTGAATTCATTGGCATTCCACGCATCTTTCACCACCAAGTCATTCATGCAAAATTAAAATTTTCTGTGAAATACCACAACAACATTTTTGTTTAGTCACCAATACATCAGAAAATGACAACTACCTTTTAATCCAATAGCAAAACATACAACATACACTGTTCTATAGTGTTCTACAGTTCTAGTTCTGTTCTATAGTGTTCTATAGTTCTATAGTTCTGTTCTATAGTGTTCTATAGTTCTAGTTCTGTTCTATTGTGTTCTATAGTTCTGTTCTATAGTGTTCTATAGTTCTATAGTTCTGTTCTATAGTGTTCTATAGTTCTATAGTTCTGTTCTATAGTGTTCTATAGTTCTATAGTTCTGTTCTATAGTGTTCTATAGTTCTATAGTTCTGTTCTATAGTGTTCTATAGTTCTATAGTTCTGTTCTATAGTGTTCTATTCTATAGTGTTCTATAGTTCTATAGTTCTGTTCTATAGTTCTGTTCTGTAGTGTTCTATAGTTCTATAGTTCTGTTCTATAGTGCTGGATAGAAAGAGCAGCACAGTAGATGGTAAATACCATTATCCATACAGTACTTGACTATAACTTAACTTGACATGCAATTTAAAAAAAAATATATAGTTTATATCCAATGGCAGGTGGTAAGGATGTTGAAATATTTCAATCTTACGGTTTTATTATCCTTATACAGTACACACGTAGGACAAATCATCAGATACACGGGGTATTGTAAAGCAGTTGGCTACTGTAAAAACCGGAGAATGGTGTTATATCCCATTTCTGCCTCATGGAATACTGTACTAGATCACCTTCTCTATGTGACTTGTCAACTGAAACAGTATCGCCTGTCTCTCTGCTTGAAAGTCATCAGTTTACAGTGTCTTTCAATGATATTCAGATAATGAATAGAAATATAATTTTATATACAACACTAGATGTTTCAGCAGTGCATTGTACACCCTTAAAACTAAAAGGTGCTGGCCTCCCGAGTGGCGCAGCGGTCTAAGGCACTGCATCGCTAGTGCTAGCTGTGCCACTAGAGATCCTGGTTCGAGTTCAGGCTGTGACCGGGAGACCCATGGGGCGGCGAACAATTTGGCCCAGCATCGTACAAGTTAGGGGAGGGTTTGGCCAGCGGGGATGGGGCCAGCAGGGATGTCTGGGCCTGACGCAGTGCACGCTGATACAGTCACCAGGTGTACGGTGTTTCCTCTGACACATTGGTGCGGCTGGCTTCCGGCTTAAGCGGGCGTTGTGTCTAGAAGCAGTGCGGCTTGGCTGGGTTGTGTTGCAGAGGACGCACGGCTCTCGACCTTCACCTCTCCCGAGTCCATACGGGAGTTGCAGCGATGAGACAAGACTAACTACCAATTGGATACCACAAAAAAAGGGGTAAAATACATATATTTTTATATGAATAAAGAAGGTGCTGGAACCAAATAAGGATCTTGAGAGCAATGGAAACCCTCTTAGCTTCTCTGAAGACTTTGAAGAACCAGAATCCAAATCCAGGACCGGAATCGACTAGACCTTCTGTTGGGCTTATTTGCATTTTATTTGCATATTTCCCAGGGTGCCTTCAGAGTGAATTTTAGAGTTACCAGTACCACCCATGACTGTGTTTGCTAGTAACGGAAACATGTTTGTTGCATTTATTCATTTTCTGTCCTGTGGATTTAATTAATAACCAAGTGTGATCCTATGTGAATTTGTTAACAATTAAGATGCCATTGTTTAACAAGCCTTCTTTTAATTAAGGGGCCTAGTTTTATTCTAATACAGTGACCTGAAATTACTGCACTGGTTGTGTGTGTGTGTGTGTGTGTGTGTGTGTCTGTGTAGAGGCCCTGCATGATACACTGCATTCAGAAAGTATTCAGACCCCTTGACTTTTTTCCACATTCAGTTACGTTACAGCCTTATTCTGAGATGGATTAAATAAATAAAACATCCTCAGCAATCTACACACAATACCCCATAATGACATCACAATACCCCATAATGACATCACAATACCCCATAATGACATCACATTACCCCATAATGACAAAGCAAACACAGGTTTTTAGAATGTTGGCAAAAAATAAAAGTCATCATTTTTCAGACCCTTTTTAAAAAATATATATATTACCTTTATTTAACTAGACAGGTCAGTTAAGAACAAATTCTTATTTTCAATGACGGCCTTGGAACAGTGGGTTAGTGCCTGTTCAGGGGCAGAACGACCGATTTGTACCTTGCTATGAGACTCGAAATTGATCTCAGGTGCATCCTGTTTCCATTGATCATTGATCATTGATCATCCTTGAGATGTTTCTACAACTTCATTGGATTCGATCTGTGGTAAATTCAACTGATTGGACATGATTTGGAAAGGTACACACCTGTCTATATAAGGTCCCACAGTTGACAGTGCATGTCAGAGCATTGTCCGTAGAGCTCCGAGACAGGATTGTGTCGAGGCACAGATCTGGGGAAGGGTACCAAAAAATGTCTGCAGCATTGAAAATCCCCAAGAACACAGTGGCCTCCATTTTTAAATGGAAGAATTTGGAACCACCAAGACTCTTCCTAGAGCTGGCTGCCTGGTCAAACTAAGCAATCAAGGGAGAGGGGCCTTGGTCAGGGAGGTGACCAAGAACCAGATGGTAAGTCTGACAGAGCTCTAGAGTTCCACTGTGGAGATGGGAGAAACTTCCAGAAGGACAACCATCTCTGCAGCAGTCCATCAATCAGGCCTTTTTGTCAGAGTGGCCAGACGGAAGCCACTCATCAGTAAAAGGCACATGACAGACCGCTTGGTTTGCCAAAAGGCACCTAAAGACTCTCAGACCATGAGAAACAAGATGGTCTGATGAAACAAAGCTGAAACAAAGATTGAACTCTTTGGCCTGAATGCCAAGCATCACAGCTCAGGACCTCAGACTCGGCGAAGGTTCACCTTCCAACAGGACAACGACCCTAAGCACACAGCCAAGACGATGCAGGAGTGGTTTCAGACAAGTCTCTGAATGTCCTTGAGTGTCCCAGCCAGAGCCTGGACTTGAATCCGATTGAACATCTCTGGAGAGACCTGAGAATAGCTGTGCAGCGACACTCCCCATACAACCTGACAGAGACGAGAGGATCAGCAGAGAAGAATGGGAGAAACTCCCCAAATACAGGTGTGCCAAGCTTGTTGCGTCATACCCAAGAAGACTTGAGGTTGTAAACACTGCCAAAAGTGATTCAACACAGTACAGATTAAAGGGTCTGAAAACTTATATAAATGTTGTATTTTTGAATTTTTATAAATTAGCAAAAATGTCAACCTGTTTTTGCTTTGTCATTAGGGGTTATTGCGTGTTGATTGATGAAGTAAAATAACGTATAATTAATTTTAGAATAATGCTGTAAGGCAACAAAATGCGGAACTAGTCAAGGGGTCTGAAAACTTTCCCAAGGCAATGTACGTCTCTAGACTCAGACCAGCACAGACCCAGCTCAGCACAGACCCAGCTCAGCTCAGACCCAGCTCAGCTGAGCCAAGCACAGACCCAGTTTAGCTAAACCCAGCAAAGTCCCAGCTCAGCTCTACCCAGCACAGACCCAGCTCAGCCCAACACGGACCCAGCTCAGCCCAACACGGACCAAGCACAAAACAAGCACAGACCCAGCTCAACCCTACACAGACCCAGCTCAGCCCAACAGAGACCCAGCCCAGCTCAGCCCAGCACAGTCCCAACTCAGCCCAGCACAGACCTAGCCCAACACCGATGCAGCCCATTACAAATCCAGCCCAGCTCAGCCCAGCACAGACCCAGTCCAGCACAGACCCAACACAGACACGCCCCAACACAGACACAGACCAGCACAGACCCAGCTCAGCCCAGCACAGACCAAACTCAGTTTAGCACAGACCCAGTCCAGCACAGACCCAGGCCAGCAAAGGCAGGTCGCAGTGGGCATACAGTACTGACAGCTGTGATTAGAGTGCAGTAGTAATCTGTGGTCAGAGTGTAGTAGTAATCTGTGGTTAGAGTGCAGTAGTAATCTGTGGTTAGAGTGCAGTAGTAATCTGTGGTCAGAGTGCAGTAGTAATCTGTTGGTCAGAGTGCAGTAGTAATCTGTTGGTCAGAGTGCAGTAGTAATCTGTTGGTCAGAGTGCAGTAGTAATCTGTGGTCAGAGTGCAGTAGTAATCTGTGGTCAGAGTGCAGTAGTAATCTGTTGGTCAGAGTGCAGTAGTAATCTGTGGTCAGAGTGCAGTAGTAATCTGTGGTCAGAGTGCAGTAGTAATCTGTTGGTCAGAGTGCAGTAGTAATCTGTGGTCAGAGTGCAGTAGTAATCTGTGGTCAGAGTGCAGTAGTAATCTGTTGGTCAGAGTGCAGTAGTAATCTGTGGTCAGAGTGCAGTAGTAATCTGTGGTCAGAGTGCAGTAGTAATCTGTGGTCAGAGTGCAGTAGGCATCTGTAGTCAGAGTGCAGTAGGCATCTGTAGTCAGAGTGCAGTAGTAATCTGTAGTCAGAGTGCAGTAGTAATCTGTGGTCAGAGTGCAGTAGTAATATGTGGTCAGAGTGCAGTAGTAATCTGTGGTCAGAGTGCAGTAGTAATCTGTTGGTCAGAGTGCAGTAGTAATCTGTGGTTAGAGTGCAGTAGTAATCTGTGGTCAGAGTGCAGTAGTAATCTGTGGTCAGAGTGCAGTAGTAATCTGTGGTCAGAGTGCAGTAGTAATCTGTGGTCAGAGTGCAGTAGTAATCCTCTGACTCTTCTTAGGCAATGAACTGGAATAAACCCATAAAGCACCCCTCCCTCCCATACCTCATCACTACCACAATGTTAAACCCATAAAGCTCCTCTCCCTCCCACACCTCATCACTACCGCAATGTTAAACCGTAAACACTTTGGTATTGTCCCAAATGGTATCCTACTACTCATACAGTACTTTTAAACAAGGCCCATGTGGGTCTGGTCAAATCTAGTGCACTACGTAGGGATGCAGCCTTTCAGAATTTGTACAAACACAAACTCCCGGGCCAAGCCAATCACAATGCTGTTAAGCGAGCCCAACGGTGATAAAGGTGACGAATGATTGTAATGATTCTGAAGCGAGCAACAAGCCCCGTGTCTGGTTGGTTTGGGGAGATGGTGGATCAGGGGGGAGATGGTGGATCAGGGGGGAGATGGTGGATCAGGGGGGAGATGTTGGATCAGGGGGGAGATGGTTGATCAGGGGGAGATGGTGGATCAGGGGAGAGATGGTGGATCAGGGGAGAGATGGTGGATCAGGGGGTAGATGGTGGATCAGGGGAGAGATGGTGGATCAGGGGAGAGATGGTGGATCAGGGGAGAGATGGTGGATCAGGGG
>NC_143044.1:57842500-57912500 GCF_057628025.1 Oncorhynchus mykiss | reverse complement strand
CTCCCCCGGCCCAGACGAGCCTCCCCTCTCCCCCGGCCCAGACGAGCCTCCCCTCTCCCCCGGCCCAGACGAGCCTCCTCTCTCCCCCGGCCCAGACGAGCCTCCTCTCTCCCCCGGCCCAGACGAGCCTCCCCTCTCCCCCGGCCCAGACGAGCCTCCCCTCTCCCCCGGCCCAGACGAGCCTCCCCTCTCCCCCGGCCCAGACGAGCCTCCCCTCTCCCCCGGCCCAGACGAGCCTCCCCTCTCCCCTGGCCCGGACGAGCCTCCTCTCTCCGCCGGCCCAGACGAGCCTCCTCTCTCCGCCAGCCCAGACGAGCCTCCCCTCTCCCCCGGCCCAGAAGAGCCTCCTCTCTCCGCCAGCCCAGACGAGCCTCCTCTCTCCGCCAGCCCAGACGAGCCTCCTCTCTCCGCCAGCCCAGACGAGCCTCCGCTCTGCACAGACTGGAGTCCGTTTAAATAATTTCCAACCTAAAACAATAGGCTCCAATGAATACCAGGGTTGTTTCCCAAAGGGCACCCTATTCCCTATGTAGTGAACTACTGTTGCCCAGGGCTCTGGTCAACATCATTGCACTGTAGTCACATAGCACTGGTTTAACCCACAGATTTAAGCCTGCAGTCACATATCACTGGTTTCACCCCCAGATTACAGCCTGTAGTCACATACCACTGGTTTCACCCCCAGATTACAGCCTGTAGTCACATACCACTGGTTTCACCCCCAGATTACAGCCTGTAGTCACATACCACTGGTTTCACCCCCAGATTACAGCCTGTAGTCACATACCACTGGTTTCACCCCTAGATTACAGCCTGTAGTCACATAGCACTGCTTTCACCCCCAGATTATAGACATCCATAGGCAAAAAAAATGAAAGGCTTGAGGTTTATTTGACTTTAGAGGCAAATTCACCGAGGCAAATATATGGGAAAGTAATACAACATGTATCTGGTTATTTACAGAGCCTGCTGTTTTATCAAGAAGAGAAGAGAGATCCCGTAACAAACCCAAATCCCTTTTCAGATAAATAACAACACATGAGGTCAATGTAATGTATATGTTTCGATTAGACTTATAACAGTTTGGTTTCTTCGGGGGGAAATGAATGCAGTACTGTTTGTTCGAGAGGACTAATCAACCTCTCTGTTCCTGTTCAAAGCCTTATTGTGATATATAGTGTGTGTGTGTGTGTGTGTGTGTATTCCGTATGTGTGTGTGTGTGTGTGTGTGTATATACCGTGTGTGTGTGTGTGTGCGCGCATGTGTGTGTGTGTGTATACCGTATGTGTGTGTGTGTGTCTATACCTGTTACGGTGAGTGAATGAGGACCCAAAAGCGAACTAACTTAAACAGAGCTTCTTTAATAACCAAACATAGGTAGGCTCAGATAGACCGGCAGATTCCGACAGGACAGGACAAGGTTACAGCAAACATGACGATAGTCTGGTTCAGGCATGAAACACAACAAACAAGAATCCGACAAGGACAGGAGCAGAAACAGAGAGAGATATAGGGACCTAATCAGAGGGAAAAAGGGAACAGGTGGGAAAAGGGGTGACGAGGTGGTTAGGAGGAGACAAGGCACAGCTGGGGGAAAAGAGGGGGAGAAAAGGTAACCTAACAACGACCAGCAGAGGGAGACAGGGTGAAGGGAAAGGACAGAGACAAGACACAACATGACAGTACATGACAGTACCCCCCCACTCACCGAGCGCCTCCTGGCGCACTCGAGGAGGAAACCTGGCGGCAACGGAGGAAATCCTCGATCAGCGCACGGTCCAGCACGTCCCGAGAGGGAACCCAACTCCTCTCCTCAGGACCGTACCCCTCCCAATCTACGAGGTACTGGTGACCACGGCCCCGAGAACGCATGTCCAAAATTCTACGGACCCTGTAGATGGGTGCGCCCTCGACAAGGATGGGGGGGGGGGGGGGAAGACGAGCGGGGGCGCGAAGGACGGGCTTGATGCAGGAGACATGGAAGACCGGGTGGACGCGACGAAGGTATCGCGGAAGAAGAAGTCGAACTGCGACAGGATTAATGACCCGAGAAATACGGAACGGACCAATGAACCGCGGGGTCAACTTGCGAGAAGCCGTCTTAAGGGGAAGGTTCTGAGTGGAGAGCCAAACTCTCTGACCGCGACAATATCTAGGACTCTTAGTTCTACGCTTATTAGCAGCCCTCACAGTCTGCGTCCTATAACGGCAAAGTGCAGACCTGACCCTCTTCCAGGTGCGCTCGCAACGTTGGACAAAAGCCTGAGCGGAGGGGACGCTGGACTCGGCGAACTGAGATGAGAACAGCGGAGGCTGGTACCCGAGGCTACTCTGAAAAGGAGATAGCCCGGTCGCAGACGAAGGAAGCGAGTTGTGGGCGTATTCTGCCCAGGGGAGCTGTTCTGACCAAGACGCAGGGTTGCGAAAAGAAAGACTGCGTAAGATGCGACCAATAGTCTGATTGGCCCGTTCTGCTTGACCGTTAGACTGGGGGTGAAAGCCGGAAGAGAGACTGACGGAAGCCCCAATCAAACGGCAAAACTCCCTCCAAAACTGAGACGTGAATTGCGGACCTCTGTCCGAAACGACGTCTGACGGAAGGCCATGAATTCTGAAAACATTCTCGATGATGATTTGTGCCGTCTCTTTAGCAGAAGGAAGCTTAGCAAGGGGAATGAAATGAGCCGCCTTAGAGAACCTATCGACAACCGTAAGAATAACAGTCTTCCCCGCTGACGAAGGCAGTCCGGTGACAAAATCTAAGGCGATGTGAGACCACGGTCGAGAGGGAATAGGAAGCGGCCTGAGACGGCCGGCAGGAGGAGAGTTACCGGACTTAGTCTGCGCGCAGACCGAACAAGCAGCCACGAAACGACGCGTGTCATGCTCCCGGGTGGGCCACCAAAAACGCTGGCGAATGGAAGCAAGCGTACCCCGAACGCCAGGGTGGCCGGCTAACTTGGCAGAGTGAGCCCACTGAAGAACGGCCAGACGAGTAGGAACGGGAACGAAAAGAAGGTTCCTAGGACAAGCGCGCGGCGACGGAGTGTGAGTGAGCGCTTGCTTTACCTGCCTCTCAATTCCCCAGACAGTCAACCCGACAACACGCCCCTCAGGGAGAATCCCCTCGGGGTCAGTGGAGGCTACTGAAGAACTGAAGAGACGAGACAAAGCATCAGGCTTGGTGTTCTTAGAGCCCGGACGATAAGAAATCACGAACTCGAAACGAGCGAAAAACAGCGCCCAACGCGCCTGACGCGCATTAAGTCGTTTGGCAGAACGGATGTACTCAAGGTTCCTATGGTCAGTCCAAACGACAAAAGGAACGGTCGCCCCCTCCAACCACTGTCGCCATTCGCCTAGGGCTAACCGGATGGCGAGCAGTTCGCGGTTACCCACATCATAGTTACGTTCCGACGGCGACAGGCGATGAGAAAAATACGCGCATGGGTGGACCTTGTCGTCAGAGAGGGAGCGCTGAGAAAGAATGGCTCCCACGCCCACCTCTGACGCGTCAACCTCGACAACGAACTGTCTAGAGACGTCAGGTGTAACAAGGATAGGAGCGGATGTAAAACGATTCTTGAGGAGATCAAAAGCTCCCTGGGCGGAAACGGACCACTTAAAGCACGTCTTGACAGAAGTAAGGGCTGTGAGAGGAGCTGCCACCTGACCGAAATTACGGATGAAACGACGATAGAAGTTCGCGAAGCCGAGAAAGCGCTGCAGCTCGACGCGTGACTTAGGGACGGGCCAATCAATGACAGCTTGGACCTTAGCGGGATCCATCTTAATGCCTTCAGCGGAAATAACAGAACCGAGAAATGTGACGGAGGAGGCATGAAAAGTGCACTTCTCAGCCTTCACAAAAAGACAATTCTCTAAAAGGCGCTGGAGGACACGTCGAACGTGCTGAACATGAATCTGGAGTGACGGTGAAAAAATCAGGATATCGTCAAGGTAAACGAAAACAAAGATGTTCAGCATGTCTCTCAGGACATCATTGACTAATGCCTGAAAGACAGCTGGAGCGTTAGCGAGGCCGAAAGGAAGAACCCGGTATTCAAAGTGCCCTAACGGAGTGTTAAACGCCGTCTTCCACTCGTCCCCCTCCCTGATGCGCACGAGATGGTAAGCGTTACGAAGGTCCAACTTAGTGAAAAACCTGGCTCCCTGCAGGATCTCGAAGGCTGAAGACATAAGAGGAAGCGGATAACGATTCTTCACTGTTATGTCATTCAGCCCTCGATAATCTATGCAGGGGCGCAGAGACCCGTCCTTCTTCTTGACAAAAAAAAACCCCGCTTCGGCGGGAGAGGAGGAGGGGACTATGGTACCCGCGTCAAGAGCTACAGACAAATAATCTTCGAGAGCCTTACGTTCGGGAGCCGACAGAGAGTATAGTCTACCCCGGGGGGGGGGTGGTTCCCGGAAGGAGATCAATACTACAATCATACGACCGGTGTGGAGGAAGAGAGGTGGCCCTGGACCGACTGAACACCGTGCGCAGATCGTGATATTCCTCCGGCACCCCTGTCAAATCACCAGGCTCCTCCTGTGAAGAAGAGACAGAGGAAACAGGAGGGATAGCAGACATTAAACATTTCACATGACAAGAGACGTTCCAGGAGAGGATAGAATTACTAGACCAATTAATGGAAGGATTATGACAAACTAGCCAGGGATGGCCCAAAACAACAGGTGTAAAAGGTGAACGAAAAATTAAAAAAGAAATGGTTTCACTATGATTACCAGAAACAGTGAGGGTTAAAGGTAGCGTCTCACGCTGAATCCTGGGGAGAGGACTACCATCCAGGGCGAACAAGGCCGTGGGCTCCTTTAACTGTCTGAGAGGAATGTCATGTTCCCGAGCCCAGGTCTCGTCCATAAAACAGCCCTCCGCCCCAGAGTCTATTAAGGCACTGCAGGAAGCTGACGAACCGGTCCAGCGTAGATGGACCGACAAGGTAGTGCAGGATCTTGAAGGAGAGACAGGAGTAGTAGCGCTCACCAGTAGCCCTCCGCTTACTGATGAGCTCTGGCCTTTTACTGGACATGAAATGACAAAATGACCAGCGGAACCGCAATAGAGACAGAGGCGGTTGGTGATTCTCCGTTCCCTCTCCTTAGTCGAGATGCGGATACCTCCCAGCTGCATGGGCTCAGCACCCGAGCCGGCAGAGGAAGATGGTAGTGATGCGGAGAGGGGGGCAACGGAGAACGCGAGCTCCTTTCCACGAGCTCGGTGACGAAGATCAACCCGTCGCTCAATGCGAATAGCGAGTTCAATCAAGGAATCCACGCTGGAAGGAACCTCCCGGGAGAGAATCTCATCCTTTACCTCTGCGCGGAGACCCTCCAGAAAACGAGCGAGCAAAGCCGGCTCGTTCCAGCCACTGGAGGCAGCAAGAGTGCGAAACTCAATAGAGTAGTCTGTTATGGATCGATTACCTTGACATAGGGAAGACAGGGCCCTGGAAGCCTCCTCCCCAAAAACAGATTGATCAAAAACCCGTATCATCTCCTCCTTAAAGTCCTGATACTGGTTAGTACACTCAGCCCTTGCCTCCCAGATTGCCGTGCCCCACTCACGAGCCCGTCCAATAAGGAGAGATATGACGTAGGCGACACGAGCAGTGCTCCTGGAGTAAGTGTTGGGCTGGAGAGAAAACACAATATCACACTGGGTGAGGAACGAGCGGCATTCAGTGGGCTCCCCAGAGTAACACGGCGGGTTATTGATTCTGGGCTCCGGAGATTCGAGAGCCCTGGAAGTGGCCGGTGGATCGAGGCGGAGATGGTGAACCTGTTCTGTGAGGTTGGAGACTTGGGTGGCCAGGGTCTCAACGGCATGTCGAGCAGCAGACAATTCCTGCTCGTGTCTGCCTAGCATCGCTCCCTGGATCTCGACGGCTGAGTGGAGAGGATCCGAAGTCGCTGGGTCCATTCTTGGTCGGATTCTTCTGTTACGGTGAGTGAATGAGGACCCAAAAGCGAACTAACTTAAACAGAGCTTCTTTAATAACCAAACATAGGTAGGCTCAGATAGACCGGCAGATTCCGACAGGACAGGACAAGGTTACAGCAAACATGACGATAGTCTGGCTCAGGCATGAAACACAACAAACAAGAATCCGACAAGGACAGGAGCAGAAACAGAGAGAGATATAGGGACCTAATCAGAGGGAAAAAGGGAACAGGTGGGAAAAGGGGTGACGAGGTGGTTAGGAGGAGACAAGGCACAGCTGGGGGAAAAGAGGGGGAGAAAAGGTAACCTAACAACGACCAGCAGAGGGAGACAGGGTGAAGGGAAAGGACAGAGACAAGACACAACATGACAGTACATGACAATACCGTATGTTTGTGTGTGTCTGTGTGTGTGTGTGTGTGTGTAGTCACATCTGAAAAGTATCCCCAGTCTTGGTACATGAGGGTGTCTGGTATCTTCCACGCTGTGCTGACTATCAGCCCTCGGATCATCCTCAATTCAACATAGTCAAGACCCTGGAATCCCCTTCACAGACTCTCTGATCATCTATACAACATAGTTAATACCCTGGAATCCCCTTCACAGACTCTCTGATCATCTATACAACATAGTCAAGACCCTGGAATCCCCTTCACAGACTCTCTGATCATCTATACAACATAGTCAAGACCCTGGAATCCCCTTCACAGACTCTCTGATCTATACAACATAGTTAATACCCTGGAATCCCCTTCACAGACTCTCTGATCTATACAACATAGTTAATACCCTGGAATCCCCTTCACAGACTCTCTGATCATCTATACAACATAGTTAATGCCCTGGAATCCCCTTCACAGACTCTGATCATCTATACAACATAGTTAATACCCTGGAATCCCCTTCACAGACTCTCTGATCATCTATACAACATAGTTAATACCCTGGAATCCCCTTCACAGACTCTCTGATCATCTATAAAACACAGTCAAGAACCTGGAAACGTCTAAACAGACTCTCTCTGTGACCCAAACAGCACCCTATTCCCTAAATAGAGCACAAAGGGAGTCGACATCCCTTAGATTTCCTGAAAGAAAGGAAAGAGATTATTGCACCAGTGAAACCCATAGGTTAATCAGGAAGCGTGGTGGAATTGCTCTAGCGTGCCATGCTAATAGGCTGAAGATAATATGTGAATGACATTCTGCACGCTTGCTAAGGGTGAAGGAGGAGAGACGTGACACTATGCTGATGAGGTAACATGATGACACTACTAGATACCTGCTATGCTGATGAGGTAACATGATGACACTACTACTAGATATCTGCTATGTTGATGAGGTAACATGACCCTACTACTAGATACCTGCTATGTTAATGAGGTAACAAGACCCTACTAGATACCTGCTATGTTGATGAGGTAACATGATGACAGCACTAGATACCTGCTATGTTGATGAGGTAACATGATGACACTACTAGATACCTGCTATGTTGATGAGGTAACATTATGACAGCACTAGATACCTGCTATGTTGATGAGGTAACATAATGACAGCACTAGATACCTGCTATGTTGATGAGGAAACAATGACAGCACTAGATACCTGCTATGTTGATGAGGTAACATAATGACAGCACTAGATACCTGCTATGTTGATGAGGTAACATGATGACACTACTAGATACCTGCTATGTTGATGAGGTAACATGACCCTACTACTAGATACCTGCTATGTTAATGAGGTAACAAGACCCTACTAGATACCTGCTATGTTGATGAGGTAACATAATGACAGCACTAGATACCTGCTATGTTGATGAGGTAACATAATGACAGCACTAGATACCTGCTATGTTGATGAGGAAACAATGACAGCACTAGATACCTGCTATGTTGATGAGGTAACATGATGACACTACTAGATACCTGCTATGTTGATGAGGTAACATGATGACCCTACTAGATACCTGCTATGTTAATGAGGTAACAAGTCCCTACTAGATACCTGCTATGTTGATGAGGTAAAATGATGACAACACTAGATACCTGCTATGTTGATGAGGTAACATAATGACACTACTAGATACCTGCTATGTTGATGAGGTAACATGATGACACTACTAGATACCTGCTATGTTGATGAGGTAACATAATGACAGCACTAGATACCTGCTATGTTGATGAGGTAACATAATGACAGCACTAGATACCTGCTATGTTGATGAGGTAACATAATGACAGCACTAGATACCTGCTATGTTGATGAGGTAACATAATGACAGCACTAGATACCTGCTATGTTGATGAGGAAACAATGACAGCACTAGATACCTGCTATGTTGATGAGGTAACATAATGACACTACTAGATACCTGCTATGTTGATGAGGTAACATGATGACACTACTAGATACCTGCTATGTTGATGAGGTAACATAATGACAGCACTAGATACCTGCTATGTTGATGAGGTAACATAATGACAGCACTAGATACCTGCTATGTTGATGAGGTAACATGATGACACTGTCTGTCTGGATAATTCATTAATGTGCTGCTGTTAATGGGAATGTCCCTTTAGTTGGTGTTTACAACCATTAACATGCTGCTGGTGATTCATACACTGTTTCTGGTAATGTCCCTTTAGTTGGTGTTTGTATGTATTAACACGCTGCTGGTAATTCATACACTGTTTGTGGTAATGTCCCTTTAGTTGTTTTTTATAAACATTAACATGCTGCTGGTGATTCATACACTGTTTGTGGTAATGTCCCTTTAGTTGGTGTTTGTATATATTAACATAATAGCAGACATTTCCAATGACATGTTAGTCATATAGCAGTCACTTTAATCCAGAGCCACTTAGAGTTAGTTCATTCAATATAAGATAGCTAGGTGAGACCACCACATACCACAGTCCTAGTAAGTACATGTTTTCCAGCGAAGAAGAAGTGATTGTAAGAAAATACAAGTTTGAATGATAGTGTCTTCTTTTTGTTGTTGTTGTTGACATGGCAACAAGGAAGTGAAGAAATACTTTTCAGTCATCGGGGACCAATGGACTTTTTTCCTGCCCAGGCTACAACTTCTTGTGTATTTGTAAAGATACTGTAAAACAGGTTTAAAAGCAGGGTTCCCTGACTGGTGGTCGTCGCGTACTGCTGCTGTCATTCAATTACGTTTACCGGGCTGTTTCTGCTCTCTTTGCAACACCGTGTTCGATTAGAAACTGACCTCGGACCAGGGCTAATGAAATGAGCCGAGAAGTATTACATTCCTAGTGCGCTGCTAACCCTAGCACTTTGACCCGAAGACAAACACTCTAACCTCCCAATACATCACAACACGGATATCCCAATTGGGAGAGATTGTAAGCCTCCTACCACCTATGTTCGTACAATACTGTATGTCCATACTGCATTGCTGAATGATTCTCTTTCAGGAGATCCAGGGGGATATACAGTATTATAACAGGGTGTTGTCCTGAAGGAGCTAGTTAGTATTGAGTCAGTTGTCCTGAAGGAGCTAGTTAGCATTGACTCAGTTGTCCCGAAGGAGCTAGTTAGCATTGAGTCAGTTGTTCCGAAGGCGCTAGTTAGCATTGAGTCAGTTGTTCCGAAGGAGCTCGTTAGTATTGAGTCAGTTGTCCCGAAGGAGCTCGTTAGTATTGAGTCAGTTGTCCCGAAGGAGCTAGTTAGTATTGAGTCAGTTGTCCCGAAAGAGCTAGTTAGTAATGAGTCAGTTGTCCTGAAGGAGCTAGTTAGCATTGTGTCAGTTGTCCTGAAGGAGCTAGTTAGCATTGAGTCAGTTATCCCGAAGGAGCTAGTTAGTATTGAGTCAGTTGTCCCGAAGGAGCTAGTTAGTATTGAGTCAGTTGTCCTGAAAGAGCTAGTTAGTATTGAGTCAGTTGTCCTGAAAGAGCTAGTTAGTATTGAGTCAGTTGTCCTGAAGGAGCTAGTTAGTATTGAGTCAGTTGTCCTGAACGAGCTAGTTAGTATTGAGTCAGTTGTCCTGAACGAGCTAGTTAGTATTGAGTCAGTTGTCCTGAACGAGCTAGTTAGTATTGAGTCAGTTGTCCTGAAGGAGCTAGTAAGTATTGTGTCAGTTGTCCTGAAAGAGCTAGTTAGTATTGAGTCATTGTTGTTGCTTTCTAAGAAGTGTTCTGAGTTCTTTGAAGGCCATTCTTTTGAAGTCAACCCTCAGATGGAAGTTATCCACTCTGACAGTTACTTAATGGGGTGATCCGCAAGTTGAAACAATAACAAAGTAGTTTCCCCGCTCCTGTTTCGGTAAAAAAAAAAGAGGGATAGGGCTGGAGAACTGTAACCACCTCACAGATTAGACACAACTATGGATGCAAGGACTGACTCTTCATGATATCAACATTATAGTTTAAGCCTGTATAGTATTTGTTTGTAAATAAGGTAAACCTAAACAGTGGAGTAAAACAAGCATTATATTTTCAGTTCTGATGGGGTAAAACAGTTGAACTAAGCTCATGAGGCATTTATAAGTTATAGTCTTAAAAAATCAAGATATCATTAATTCCAAAAATGTATGTAGCAACTACAGATTTCCCCTTTAATGGTGGAATAATTCTCCAATCTGTGGAGAAAGCCCCTCCAGAGTATAGTACTGTGGTGTCTTTGTTTATGCCGGATTAAGTGATGTGACATGCTGTTCTATAAAATAATTTCTCTGTAATTAAAGTTACCTGATTAAGCTAATCAGGTAGATAATTAACTAGAAAGTCGGGGCACCACGAAATAATGTTTATAGAGCTGTTATCTTCCGAATAAACTCTTAAAGACCTAGTAATCTTTTACATCAGTAGCAGTCAATATTTAATCGTCAACTTATTTCAGTCTCATCTTAAAGTTGTAAATTCTTGGTTATCTTCACGAACCCTGGCTAAGAAGTTGAATCAGCAATACAACATTTGGTTTAATCATTTATTTACTAAATACCTAAATAATCACACAGAATTACATATACACAGAATGTATCATACATTGATTACAACTTATGTCATGAAGGAAAACATGCCTAGCGGACAGAACAGATATGACAGCTGGTTACACAAAGGGGGGGGGGGGGGGGGGATTGGGTTTGAGTGAAAGAGCAGGAAGACTGAGTAACAAAGGGAGAAGCTATGCTATTGTAAATACAGAATCATTTGAAAAAGGAAAATGCAATAAATATTTACTCTGAGCTGCAACTCGGTAGATTGGTCGTAGATGGTAGGCCTGGTTGTCCTTTGAAGAATGTCTGGTGGTAGAACCGCTACTTTGTAGTATCGTTGTGTGTAAGACTGGATACGTCGTCCTTCCTTTCCTAGCCCACGTTTACAGCGACTGCGGCTAACTCAACGGCTAGGAGGTATCAATTCGGGAGTGAATAAGAGTTCAAAGTTCATACCAAGTTGCCAAACTTTTAAGCTCATGCTATATTCTGGCTGGTATCGTCGAAAATCATCCTTCCGGCGTAGGTCGTCACCTTCACATTGAAATTCAATGTCAATTTCGTTAGGTGTTTGCTGAGGTTGGCTTAGTTCTGTAGGTGGTCTTTGTCCTTTCAACGCGGGGATGGTAAGTCCTCACTTCCTTTGAACAGGAAGTTACATTTTCGTCAAAGGAGCTGTGTTTCATAGTTTACAACCACCGTCTGTTCACATGCGCGGGGTCACTGAGTTGGCAGAGTTTACAACCACTGTCTGTTCACATGGGCGGGGTCACTGAGTTGACAGAGTTTACAACCACTGTCTGTTCACATGGGCGGGGCCACTGAGTTGGCAGAGTTTACAACCACTGTCTGTTCACATGGGCGGGGCCACTGAGATGGCAGAGTTTACTCTATGGCAAACCATTCTCTCATTAAGAAGCTAGAATTAAATTTAATCTTTTCACAAATAGTTTCATATTTAAACATTTAAATTGCATAACAATTCCATGTGAATCTGATAACTAGAATGTGTAGACTTTCCAAGATACAGTTTATGTCATCCTATCATCAGTAATCATGTCTCAGACGCCAACTGAACTGACTTCATATTCATTAAGACCCAACGCATATTTTCAACTGGTTGGATTTCCGAAATATGGTTCCATTTCCCATTTTCTGATGTCACCAGACTCTCTCTCAATGTTAACAAATATATTTTCAATAGTCACATCGGTAGAGTAGAGAGAGGAAAAAGAGGAAAGGTATTTATGGGGGTCATAAACCTCCCCCTCAGGCCAACGTCATGACAGTACACTTCCATTATCATTCCCCAAGAGAACACTTCCATAATCATTCCCTCAATAGAACACTTCCAGAATCATTCCCCCAATAGAACACTTCCAGAATCATTCCCCCAATAGAACACTTCCAGAATCATTCCCCCAATAGAACACTTCCAGAATCATTCCCCCAATAGAACACTTCCAGAATCATTCCCCCAATAGAACACTTCCAGAATCATTCCCCCAATAGAACACTTCCAGAATCATTCCCCCAATAGAACACTTCCAGAATCATTCCCCCAATAGAACACTTCCAGAATCATTCCCCCAATAGAACACTTCCATAATCATTCCTCCAATAGAACACTTCCATAATCATTCCCCCAATAGAACACTTCCATAATCATTCCTCCAATAGAACACTTCCATAATCATTCCCCCAATAGAACACTTCCAGAATCATTCCTCCAATAGAACACTTCCATAATCATTCCCCCAATAGAACACTTCCAGAATCATTCCTCCAATAGAACACTTCCATAATCATTCCCCCAATAGAACACTTCCATAATCATTCCTCCAATAGAACACTTCCATAATCATTCCCCCAATAGTAACTTCCATAATCATTCCTCCAATAGTAACTTCCATAATCATTCCTCCAATAGTAACTTGCATATTGCTTAGAAACAAATGAAATAGTGTTAGAGTGGCCGATTTGACAGCAGCGTCTTCAGAATGTATAGTATGTTTGTCAATAGGTCTCAGTCTCACAGCAGGCCTACACCTAGCTTGGTGAAAATAGGAAAATAACAATAGTTATGAACTGGTCCGAGCTGGTCTGACTTAAAAAGAGACTGGAGTAGAAGATAAGTCCCTCAATGGATAACTTCCTCTTTGTGTTAAAAGAAACAACGTTTTTTGTTTTTTTTCTGATGGTTTCTATTCAACGACCAGTGAATGTGATGGGCAAAGCAAGCTAGCTAACATACTGTGTAATGACTGGAGAAGCAGGGAATCAATCGCTATGACGCAGAGGTGAACATTTATATAATGCAGTAGGTCCTGACAGAGCACAGAGCCCTGTCAGACTGTCTACCTCAGCTAAACATAAAGCCCTGTCTGACTGTCTACCTCAGATAAACACAGAGCCCTGACTGACTGGCTGTCTACCTCAGATAAACACAGAGCTCTGTCAGACTGTCTATCTCAGCTAAACACAGAGCCCTGTCTGACTGACTGTCTACCTCAGCTAAACACAGAGCCCTGTCAGACTGTCTACCTCAGCTAAACACAGAGCCCAGTGTGACTGACTGTCTACCTCAGATAAACACTGAGCCCTGTCTGACTGACTATCTACCTCAGCTAAACACAGAGCCCTGTCTGACTGACTATCTACCTCAGCTAAACACAGAGCCCTGTCTGACTGACTGTCTACCTCAGCTAAACACAGAGCCCTGTCAGACTGTCTACCTCAGCTAAACACAGAGCCCAGTGTGACTGACTGTCTACCTCAGATAAACACTGAGCCCTGTCTGACTGACTATCTACCTCAGCTAAACACAGAGCCCTGTCTGACTGGCTGTCTACCTCAGATAAACACAGAGCCCTGACTGACTGACTGACTGTCTACCTCAGATAAACACAGAGCCCTGTCTGACTGACTGTCTACCTCAGATAAACACAGAGCCCTGTCTGACTGACTGTCTACCTCAGATAAACACAGAGCCCTGACTGACTGACTGACTGTCTACCTCAGCTAAACACAGAGCCCTGTCTGACTGGCTGTCTACCTCAGATAAACACAGAGCCCTGACTGACTGACTGACTGTCTACCTCAGCTAAACACAGAGCCCTGTCTGACTGACTGTCTACCTCAGATAAACACAGAGCCTTGACTGACTGACTGACTGACTGTCTACCTCAGCTAAACACAGAGCCCTGCCTGTCTGACTGTCTACCTCAGCTAAACACAGAGCCCTGTTTGATTGACTGACTGACTGCCTCAGCTAAACAGCAAATCATATGATCATATTCAGCGTGTGTCTCACCGAAGATAAATAGCTCATCAATATTCCATGCTGAGTGCATTTGGAGAGTAATTAACTCCAGAGTAAGCAAGATACTTGGTGCTCCGTTTAAACTAAGGCTAGAGTAAACTGGAACATACCGCCATTTTGTTAACACTGTGTGTGCTTTCTGAATTGTTTTTCCACACACACACACACACACACACACACACACACACACACACACACACACACACACACACACACACACACACAGTAGTAAAGCAGCCTTTGCTGTGAATTCCCATTCCTTTACTCACTGGGACTGGGAAACTGGTCAGAATTGAAGGAATGATGGATGGCACTAAATATAGGGATATTCTTTGCGGGAAACCGGTTTCAATCTTCCGGACATTTGAGACTGGGACGGAGGTTCACCTTCCAGCAGGACTATGACCCTAAGCATACTGCTAAAGCGACACTTGAGTGGCTTAAGGGGAAACATTTAAATATCTTGGAATGGCCTAGTCAAAAACAAATACCAGTGGCTAGATTTGCCAAGTTTATAGAGACATGTCCCAAGAGACTTGCAGCTGTATTTGCTCTACAAAGTATTGACTTTGGGGGGGTGAATAGTTATGCACGCTCAAGTTTTCTGTTTATTTGTATTATTTCCACAAAAAAATGTATTTTGCATCTTTAAAGTGGTAGGCATGTTGTGTAAATCAAATGATACAACCCCTCCCAAGAAAACCCATTTTAATTCCAGGTTGTAAGAGAACAAAATAGGAAAAATGCCAAGGGGGGTGAATGCTTTCACAAGCCACTGTATCTCGTTAGCAACATCATAGGCTGAAGAGGTGAATCAAATTAATAAAGCATGTGTCCAAAATGGAATCCCATTCCGTATTTAGTACACTACTTTTGACCAGGGCCCATAAGAAACAGGGTCCCATTTGGGAAGCACACACACACACTTTGGAGATCTGCATTCCACAGGGTACAGAAACACAATAAGAATATCAATAGATATGATGTGCCCTGAAACTCTTTTCATTCCGGAACTTCCTCTCCACCTACAAGGCAGCACTCCTTCAGAATCAGTTAGGCAAATTCTTCTTTCTCTCTTTGTCACCTGCCTTGGTTCTGGCTTCTGAAATGTTTTTTCCCCAAGGTGTTTTCCGGCAGGCAGGTGGATGGAGAGGAAGCTTGTCTTTCGGCTGTTAATATTTGATTGGCTTTATGGGTAAAAGAACATTAAGAGATTCATTAAATGTTTCATGGAGAGATTTCCCCCCTGAGCCTGTTAGACATAGTAGCAGATAGTTATTGTACTCTATCTGCCATTTAGAAAACGCTTTCATCTAAAGTGACTTTACAGTCATGCGTGCATATATTTTACTCATTGGTGGCCCCAGGAATTGAACCCATAACTCAGGCGGTGCAAGAGCCTTGCTCTAACAACTAAAGTCATACAGGACCACATTATCATTGCAGAGTTTATTGTGCATGTGCCTATTGACGTTCACTGCACCCATCAGGGTTTATATGTGATCAACATTCCACCTCTCCTAACATTCTAAACATCAGGGTTTATATGTGATCAACATTCCAACACTCCTAACATTCTAAACATAAGTAATCTAGCTGTCGAGATTCACCACAACTTACTGATGTTGTTTCAGAATGACTGGGCGAATGCAAAAAATACTGTAGGTAGTCATTAGGATAATATACATCAGATGCTGATGGTAAATGTTTTAGTGCAACAGGTGCCTTTAGTCTTGCCAAAAGTACAATATCCTTTTGTGTCTTCACGCAGTGATGAAGGTTACCCACCTCGATAACATCCTGTGAAATTGCAAAGCGCCAAATTCAAAATACAGAAATACTCACGTTAAACATTCATCAAGAAATACAAGTGTTATACATCGGCTTAAAGATGAACTTCGTGTTAATCCAGCCGCTGTGTCAGATTTCAAAAAGGCTTTAAGGCGAAAGCACACCATGCGGTTATCTGAGGACAGCGCACTGCTTACAAAAGCATACAAACATTTCCAAGCCAAGTAGAGGAGTCACGAAAGTCTGAAATAGCAATAAATTTAATCACTTACCTTTTATGATCTTCATCTGGTTGCAGTCACAAGAGTCCCTGTTACACAATAAATGTTTGTTTTGTTCGATAAAGTCCCTCTTTATTCCCAAGTAATCCACTGGCTCAAAGGCGGTCACAACATGCAGACGAACACATCCTAATAGTACTGGTAAAGTTCGTCAAAACACATCAAACAGTGTTTATAATTAATCCTCAGGTTGTCTACTGTCTAAATAATCAATAATATTTGAAGCGGACAATAGCGTATTCAATAGAAAGGAAAAACAACGAGGGGTGCGCAATCGGTCGCGCTCGCAAACCAGCTCTGCTTCATTCTACAGTCCACTGACAAAATGGTCTCATTCTTCCTCATTTTTCAGATTACAAGCCTGAAACAATGTCTAAAGACTGTTGACATCTAGTGGAAGCCATAGAAACTGCAATCTGGGTCCTAACCCATTACATACTGTATAGGCATTCAATTGAAAAGTACCCACATCAAAGATATCCCACTTCCTGGATAGATTTTCCTCAGATTTTTGCCTGCCATATCAGTTCTGTTATACTCACTGTCACACCCTGACCATAGAGAGCCTTTTTATTCTCTATTTTGGTTAGGTCGGGGTGTGACTAGGGTGGGTAATCTAGGTTGTTTTATTTCTATGTTGGCCTGGTATGCTTCCCAATCAGAGGCAGCTGTTTATCGTTGTCTCTGATTGGGGATCATATTTAGGCAGACATTTCCCCACGGTGTTTTGTGGGCTCTTGTTTATGTGTAGTTGCCTGTGAGCACTCCATAGCTTCACGTGTCATTTGCTCTTTATTGTTTTTTTTTGTGCGGTTCACTCTAATAAAATGTCGAACCGATTTCACGCTGCGCTTTGGTCCGAATGTTATTACAACGATCGTGACACTCACAGACAATATCTTAACGGTTTTGGAAACTTCTAGAGTGTTTTCTATCCAGATTATATGCCTATCCTAGCTTCTAATACTACTAATTATATGCCTATCCTAGCTTCTAATACTACTAATTATATGCCTATCCTCGCTTCTAATACTACTAATTATATGCCTATCCTAGCTTCTAATACTACTAATTATATGCCTATCCTAGCTTCTAATACTACTAATTATATGCCTATCCTAGCTTCTAATACTACTAATTATATGCCTATTCTAGCTTCTAATACTACTAATTATATGCCTATCCTAGCTTCTAATACTACTAATTATATGCCTATCCTAGCTTCTAATACTACTAATTATATGCCTATCCTAGCTTCTAATACTACTAATTATATGCCTATCCTAGCTTCTAATACTACTAATTATATGCCTATCCTAGCTTCTAATACTACTAATTATATGCCTATCCTAGCTTCTGATACTACTAATTATATGCCTATCCTAGCTTCTAATACTACTAATTATATGCCTATCCTAGCTTCTAATACTACTAATTATATGCCTATCCTAGCTTCTAATACTACTAATTATATGCCTATCCTAGCTTCTAATACTACTAATTATATGCCTATCCTAGCTTCTAATACTACTAATTATATGCCTATCCTAGCTTCTAATACTACTAATTATATGCCTATCCTAGCTTCTAATACTACTAATTATATGCCTATCCTAGCTTCTGATACTACTAATTATATGCCTATCCTAGCTTCTAATACTACTAATTATATGCCTATCCTAGCTTCTAATACTACTAATTATATGCCTATCCTAGCTTCTAATACTACTAATTATATGCCTATCCTAGCTTCTGATACTACTAATTATATGCCTATCCTAGCTTCTAATACTACTAATTATATGCCTATCCTAGCTTCTAATACTACTAATTATATGCCTATCCTAGCTTCTAATACTACTAATTATATGCCTATCCTAGCTTCTGATACTACTAATTATATGCCTATCCTAGCTTCTAATACTACTAATTATATGCCTATCCTAGCTTCTAATACTACTAATTATATGCCTATCCTAGCTTCTAATACTACTAATTATATGCCTATCCTAGCTTCTAATACTACTAATTATATGCCTATCCTAGCTTCTGATACTACTAATTATATGCCTATCCTAGCTTCTAATACTACTAATTATATGCCTATCCTAGCTTCTAATACTACTAATTATATGCCTATCCTAGCTTCTAATACTACTAATTATATGCCTATCCTAGCTTCTAATACTACTAATTATATGCCTATCCTAGCTTCTAATACTACTAATTATATGCCTATCCTAGCTTCTAATACTACTAATTATATGCCTATCCTAGCTTCTAATACTACTAATTATATGCCTATCCTAGCTTCTAATACTACTAATTATATGCCTATCCTAGCTTCTGGGCCTGAGTAACAGGCAGTTTACTTGTATTTGTTTTACTTTTACTCTTTTTTTTCTTTGGGCACCTCAGTCATCCAAACTTCCGAATACTGCCCCCATCCCTAAAAAGTTTCAAGTCTTGCGTTTAGGGGAGAGTGGGGTAAGTTGAGCCATTTTTTACATTCAGCATCACTCCGTCGAGGGAAATATAGTATTCCCTCTAATAAAGATATCTACAATTACTCGCATGGAATAGCCTTTATTTCTCAGAACAAGAATAGACATGAGTTTTCAAAAGAAAGATCTTTGTTTCTGGCCATTTTGAGCCTGTAATCGAACCCACAAATTCTGATTCTCCAGATACTCAACTAGTCTAAAGAAGGCCAGTTTTATTGCTTCTTTAATCAGGACAACAGTTTTCAACTGTGCTAACATAATTGCAAAATGGTTTTCTAATGGTCAATTAGCCTTTTAAAATGATAAACATGGATTTGCGAACACACCGTGCCATTGGAACACAGGAGTGATGGATGCTGATAATGGGCCATTAAAAAAATTATCTGCCCTTTCCAGCTACAATAGTCATTTACAACATTAACAAAGTCTACACTGTATTTTTGATCGATTTTATTTCATTTTAATGGACAGAAAATTTGCTTTTCTTTTAAAAAAAATGACATTTCTAAATGACCCCAAACTTTTGAATGGTAGTGGATGTTTCATGATGTTGTGTATCAGAATTCATGTAAAAAATAATCAGAATTCATGTAAAAATAATCAGAATTCATGTAAAAAATAATCAGAATTCATGTAAAAAAAAATCAGAATTCATTTAAAAATAATCAGAATTCATGTAAAAATAATCAGAATTCATGTAATAATAATCAGAATTCATGTAAAAAATAATCAGAATTCATTTAAAAATAATCAGAATTCATTTAAAAATAATCAGAATTCATGTAATAATAATCAGAATTCATGTAAAAAATAATCAGAATTCATGTACAAATAATCAGAATTCATGTAATAATAATCAGAATTCATGTAAAAAATAATCAGAATTCATGTACAAATAATCAGAATTCATGTAATAATAATCAGAATTAATGTAAAAAATAATCAGAATTCATGTACAAATAATCAGAATTCATGTACAAATAATCAAAATTCATGTACAAATAATCAGAATTAATGTAAAAAATAATCAGAATTCATATACAAATAATCAGAATTCATGTAATAATAATCAGAATTCATGTAAAAAATAATCAGAATTCATGTAATAATAATCAGAATTCATGTAAAAAATAATCAGAATTCATGTACAAATAATCAGAATTCATGTACAAATAATCAGAATTCATGTAAAAAATAATCAGAATTCATGTACAAATAATCAGAATTCATGTAATAATAATCAGAATTCATGTAAAAAATAATCAGAATTCATGTACAAATAATCAGAATTCATGTACAAATAATCAGAATTCATGTAATAATAATCAGAATTCATGTAATAATAATCAGAATTCATGTACAAATAATCAGAATTCATGTACAAATAATCAGAATTCATGTAAAAAAATAATCAGAATTCATGTACAAATAATCAGAATTCATGTACAAATAATCAGAATTCATGTAAAAAATAATCAGAATTCATGTACAAATAATCAGAATTCATGTAAAAAATAATCAGAATTCATGTACAAATAATCAGAATTCATGTAATAATAATCAGAATTCATGTAAAAAATAATCAGAATTCATATACAAATAATCAGAATTCACGAAATAATAATCAGAATTTATGTAAAGAATAATCAGAATTCATGTAAAAAATAATCAGAATTAATGTACAAATAATCAGAATTCATGTACAAATAATCAGAATTCATGTACAAATAATCAGAATTCATGTAAAAAAAAATAATCAGAATTCATGTAAAAAATAATCAGAATTCATGTAAAAATGTACATTTTGAAAACATAGCTTCTCCCAAAAAAGTGGGTCTCTTTGCACAACTTACCCTGGGAATGGGGTAAGTTGAGCTGCGGGACAGAGGGTAAGTTAAGCCACCTACACATTTCTGTACCGAATGAAATATTATCACTACCTTGTTTGCCCAACACAAATCAACAGAATCACATTCACTTTTTATGTATTAATACTTTTAATAAGCATCTTTTAACACAGGCTTTGCACCTTACAAACACTTTGTATTTTTTTAAAACACTTTAAACATAGACCAGACCCTGTTGTTACCTCAACTCCCAGCGATTGTGCCTTGCCGACGCCTGGGAATAACACACTTTAAACATAGACCAGACCCTGTTGTTACCTCAACTCCCAGCGATTGTGCCTTGCCGACGCCTGGGAATAAAACACTTTAAACATAGACCAGACCCTGTTGTTACCTCAACTCCCAGCGATTGTGCCTTACATGACGCCTGGGAATAAAACACTTCAATTTGCTCAACTTGCCATTGGCTCAACCATTGTTCAACCATTGGCTCAACCATTGTTCAACCATTGGCTCAACCATTGGCTCAACCATTGTTCAACCATTGTTCAACTATTGGCTCAACCATTGTTCAACCATTGTTCAACCATTGGCTCAACCATTGTTCAACCATTGGCTCAACCATTGTTCAACCATTGGCTCAACCATTGTTCAACCATTGGCTCAAATCTATATTTTTTATTTGTATTTTTGGGGGGTATTTTTCTTAATTGCATTGTTGGTTAAGGGCTTGTAAGTAAGCATTTCACTGTAAGGTTGTATTTAGCTCATGTGACCACAACATTTGATTTGATTTGAAACAAGAGTGGCTCACCATACCCCATTCTCCCCTACCTTTGTCGATGTCATCATCTCTTTCTATCAAAGACGTCTTTGTTTGTCACAAGGAAAGTGCACAGATAGTACAACCTCAGAGGAAAAACTCCTCAGTCCGTCTCCTCCTCCGGACTGTTTTCAGATAGTACAACCTCAGAGGAAAACTCCTCAGTTCGTCTCCTCCTCCGGACTGTTTTCAGATAGTACAACATCAGAGGAGGAAAACCTCCTCAGTCTGTCTCCTCCTCCGGACTGTTTTCAGATAGTACAACCTCAGAGGAGGAAAAACTCCTCAGTCTGTCTCCTCCTCCGGACTGTTTTCAGATAGTACAACCTCAGAGGAGGAAAACCTCCTCAGTCTGTCTCCTCCTCCGGACTGTTTTCAGATAGTACAATCTCAGAGGAAAAACTCCTTGATCCGTCTCCTCCTCCGAATACCTAAGCGCTACTAAACCCTCACAATCAATTAATTCACCACAAGACTGTTTTCAAAAGGTGACTTCTGCCCTTCTGTGTTCACAGCGATCTCACTCATCTCCCAGTGGAACCTTGGTAGCCTTGCCTTGCTTAATTGTAATCAATGACTTTTAAATAGGGTTGTGTCACTAGAGAATCCCTCTTCCAGGTTTCACTGATGAATTTTTGGGGGGATTGTAACCCCCATTGGAATGAGACACACATACAAAAGTATAATTCTAATACATCTCCAAAGTGGTTGTAATTTAAGCAGGGAACAGTGAGATCATAGAGATCTCAGTGACAGCTTGGTTCCCTCTAGAGAGCTTATATTTAGCAGCTATGCTTCTCTTTATCTTGTCAACAGACCTTCTAACCCCACCACTAGTTACCACATTATGACAGAGCACTTTGTAAAGCTTATCATCAGTGCTTCCTACCTAGCATAGATCTTCCTCCTTCACTTCTTCCTGCCTAGCAGAGATCCTCTTCCTTCAGTGCTTCCTAACCGGCAGAGTTCTTCCTCCTTCACTTCTTCCTGCTTAGCAGAGACCTTCTTTCTTCAGTGCTTCCTGCCTAGCATAGATCTTCTTCCTTCAGTGCTTCCTGCCTAGCATAGATCTTCTTCCTTCAGTGCTTCCTGCCTAGCAGAGATCTTCTTCCTTCAGTGCTTCCTGTCTAGCAGAGATCTTCTTCCTTTTGTGCTTCCTGCCTAGCAGAGATCTTTTCCTTGTTGCTCATCTGACAAGACTGTAACATGAACAGTGGATGAAGTAGTACTGTAGCACAACTAACGTGGATGTTTGAATCTGAGAAGACACATAGACGTTAGCAGAAATATTTCCCTTTTATTAAGCCTTACCAAGGGCTGACCGTTTGGCTTATTGTCAGTGGACCACAATGCCTATTGGACTGTGAAATACTCCAGCAATCTTCCCAGGGATCTTTATTGGCCAAAATACAAATGTGGCCCAGTTTCTTTGATACATCACAAATGCTTGACAAACAAGTGGAAACATACCATACAGCTATGAGACTATAACTCTGTCCCCACTCCTATATGAGTCTCTTGGCCCACTCGACTCCATATTCACATCTTACAAGTCTGTGAAGTAACAACCCTCTGCGATATGGGTGGGGTGGAGGGGGGGGCACACTCCTCTTCATGTACTTGACTGCAGATCAATGTTGTGATTCTCTAGAATAGCAATTCAAAGACGTACGTGGGAACACCATGTACGCCTGGCTTCAATCTCTCTGGCTTGATTCCTGACATCCTTACGGCATGTTTTCTCACAGAGATCTACATATATAATTATATGGTGCCACACTGTGTTGCTAGAGAAAGCCTTGTTGTAGTAAATCTTCATTTTGTATAGGATATATAATCACACATTACCTTCGATGGAAACCCAATTTCCACTCTTCTATAGCAAGCAGTAGGCTTTCTAAAGCACAATTACCAACAATCCCAATGAAGAATGTCCCAAGGGGTGCATATATTGCAATGATTTGGTAACCCAAAGTAGTTATCTGGCTTTGCTTTTATCTTCCTCAGGCAAATATTGTGTTCATTCAATGACAACATGGAGGGTGTTCCATTGAAACCATGGGTTACATCCCAAATTGGCACTACTTTTGACAGGGCTCTGCTCAAAAGTAGTGCACTATGTAGAGAATAGGGATCCATTTGGGACATAAACCATGTTTTTTTGCCTTAAATCAACACTAAACTGAATGACAGCTAAGATTTCCTATTAGATTTTTGTTCATTTATGATAATGAAGTCTTGCCTCTCTCCTTCTCCAGAGCTCCAGAGCTCCAGAGCTCCAGCTCATTACCCTCTAGCTCATTATCGCCCCAGAAGACCATCTGTTGTCAACAACAATATGAAACCTAATGTTCAAAAATGTAAACATGTTATTAGTTGTTCAGTATCACAAAGTACAGTTATGGCACCCTATTCCCTATTTAGTGCACTACATTGTAACCATCAGTGCACTAAATAGGGAACAGGGTGCCATGTGGGAGGCACCCTTAGCCTCGTGTATTCAGTTAATGGGTTTTCTGGATATGAATGCATAAATCATCATCTTTATTCATGTCCAACCCTCTTTGAAGCATTGAAAAGTCATCTTCAAACTTTAACTGTTAAATGTGTAATATGGTGAGATATTATAGATGGCCTGTAGAGTGGTAAAAAGTCAAGTCATTTTTCATAGTCATCCCTAAACATTTAAGTGGCTGTTTCCCAGACGCATATTCAGCCTAGTCCTAGACTAGGTACATCACTTAAGCACAAATTCGTATTTACAATGACAGCCTAGGAACAGTGGGTTTAGCTGCCTTCTTCAGGGGCAGAACGACAGATTTTTACCTTGTCAGCTCGGGGATTTGATCTTGCAACATTTGCGGTTACTGGCCCAACACTCTAACTACTAGGCTACCTGCTGGTTACTGGCCCAACGCTCTAACTACTAGGCTACCTGCTGGTTACTGGCCCAACACTCTAACTACTAGGCTACCTGCTGGTTACTGGCCCAACACTCTAACTACTAGGCTACCTGCTGGTTACTGGCCCAACACTCTAACTACTGGGCTACCTGCTGGTTACTGGCCCAACACTCTAACCACTAGGCTACCTGCTGGTTACTGGCCCAACACTCTAACTACTAGGCTACCTGCTGGTTACTGGCCCAACACTCTAACTACTAGGCTACCTGCTGGTTACTGGTCCAACACTCTAACTACTAGGCTACCTGCTGGTTACTGGCCCAACGCTCTAACTACTAGGCTACCTGCTGGTTACTGGCCCAACACTCTAACTACTAGGCTACCTGCTGGTTACTGGCCCAACACTCTAACTACTAGGCTACCTGCTGGTTACTGGCCCAACACTCTAACTACTAGGCTACCTGCTGGTTACTGGCCCAACACTCTAACTACTAGGCTACCTGCTGGTTACTGGCCCAACGCTCTAACTACTAGGCTACCTGCTGGTTACTGGCCCAACACTCTAACTACTAGGCTACCTGCTGGTTACTGGCCCAACACTCTAACCACTAGGCTACCTGCTGGTTACTGGCCCAACACTCTAACTACTAGGCTACCTGCTGGTTACTGGCCCAACACTCTAACTACTAGGCTACCTGCTACCCCATTGAAAGTGATGTTTTTTTTTTAGTTCAGGACTAAATGTAATCTGTGTCCCAGAAACCACCCCTCAAAGACCATAGTCCTACAACACTTTATTTTCATGGCATTCCACAATCCATTATCAGGAGATTATATCCCTTTATTCCCCATAGGATCTTTGTTTTTCAAGGAGATGTTTATATAGACAATAGTGGGGTATCATTATTTGTGCACTAACTAAACTCTCTAATAGGCTGGGGTTGGCATCTATGTATTGATGAGTAACGTCCAGAACAAAGTCATTCTCTTCTCCTTTCCTTTTCTGTACCCTAATGTTATGGTCTTAGTTCATTTCCTGTGTTTTGGCCCCAACAGACTGGCTGACAGAGTATAATGGCACCAATTTACTCTTCAAGACAACGTCCCTATCATCATCTTCACCATCATCACCGGAAACCAACACTTTTACCTTGAGAGTATTTGTTCCTGTCCAAGTGGGCTCGACAGATTCATTTAAATGCAGTGTGAGGACGAGGTAAGTGTGTTTACACAGAGGTAGGTATCCATGAGATACATACACTGAGCCCGTTGTATTCTGTACCACTGTGGACTGTTTAGGCCCTGTTTAAAGATACCTGTGTTCTGTACCACTGTGGACTGTTTAGGCCCTGTTTAAAGATACCTGTGTTCTGTACCACTGTGGACTGTTTAGGCCCTGGTTATAGATACCTGTGTTCTGTACCACTGTGGACTATACAGTCCCTGTTTAAAGATACCTGTGTTTTGTACCACTGTGGACTGTACAGGCCCTGGTTAAAGATACCTGTGTTCTGTACCACTGTGGACCGTACGGGCCCTGGTTAAAGATAACTGTGTTCTGTACCACTGTGGACTGTACAGGTAGTGGTGGTTCTAGCTTGTATGGCTCCCTGGGCGAACCGCTCCCCCCATAAATATCATATCCTGTTCCCAACAAAGCTAAGGTAACTGAGCTAAACGACTACCGCCCCGTAACACTCACTTCCGTCATCATGAAGTGCTTTGAGAGACTAGTCAAGGACCATATCACCTCCACCCTACCTGACACCCTAGACCCACTCCAATTTACTTACCACCCAAATAGGTCCACAGACGATGCAATCTCAACCACACTGCACACTGCACACTGCCCTAACCCATCTGGACAAGAGGAATACCTATGTGAGAATGCTGTTCATCGACTACAGCTCAGCATTTAACACCATAGTACCCTCCAAACTCGTCATCAAGCTCGAGACCCTGGGTCTCGACCCCGCCCTGTACAACTGGGTACTGGACTTCCTGACGGGCCGCCCCCAGGTGGTGAGGGTAGGTAACAACATCTCCACCCCGCTGATCCTCAACACTGGGGCCCCACAAGGGTGTGTTCTGAGCCCTCTCCTGTACTCCCTGTTCACCCACGACTGCGTGGCCACGCACGCCTCCAACTCAATTATCAAGTTTGCGGACGACACTACAGTGGTAGGCTTGATTACAAACAACGACGAGACGGCCTACAGGGAGGAGGTGAGGGCCCCCGGAGTGTGGTGTCAGGAAAATAACCTCCCACTCAACGTCAACAAAACTAAGGAGATGATTGTGGACTTCAGGAAACAGCAGAGGGAGCACCCCCCCTATCCACATTGATGGGACAGTAGTGGAGAGGGTAGTAAGTTTTAAGTTCCTCAGCGTACACATCACAGACAAACTGAATTGGTCAGACAAACAGCATCGTGAAGAAGGCGCAGCAGCGCCTCTTCAACCTCAGGAGGCTGAATAAATTTGGGTTGTCACCAAAAACACTCACAAACTTCTACAGATGCACAATCGAGAGCATCCTGTCGTGCTGTATCACCATCTGGTACGGCAACTGCTCACAACCATAATGCTCTCCAGAGGGTAGTGAGGTCTGCACAACGCATCACCGGGGGCAAATTACCTGCCCTCCAGGACACCTACACCACCCGATGTCACAGGAAGGCCATAAAGATCAAGGACAACAACCACCCGAGCCACTGCCTGTTCACCCCGCTATCATCCAGAAGGTGAGGTCAAAGCTGGTGCATCAAAGCTGGGACCGAGAGACTGAAAAACAGCTTCTATCTCAAGGCCATCAGACTGTTAAACAGCCACCACTAACATTGAGTGGCTGCTGCCAACACACTGACTCAACTCCAGCCACTTTAATAATGGGAATCGATGGAAATTGATGTAAAATATATTACTAGCCACTTTAAACAATGCTACTTAATATAATGTTTACATACCCTACATTATTCATCTCATATGTATATGTATATACTGTACTCTATCATCTACTGCATCTTTATGTAATACATGTATCACTAGCCACTTTAAACTATGCCACTTTGTTTACATACTCATCTCATATGTATATACTGTACTCGATACCATCTACTGCATCTTGCCTATGCCATTCTGTACCATCACTCATTCATTAATCTTTATGTACATATTCTTCATCCCTTTACACGAGTGTATAAGGTAGTAGTTTTGGAATTGTTAGGTTAGATTACTCATTGGTTATTACTGCAGTGTTGGGACCTAGAAACACAAGCATTTCGCTACACTCGCATTAACATCTGCTAACCATGAGTATGTGACAAATAACATTTGATTTGATTTGATTTGAAAAGAAGTAACAAAGACAAATGGAAACAAATTGTAGTATGTAAAAATACAAATAAAAAAGAGGATTGAATCATTACCCTGTTGCTAACAAAAAACACAAATAAAAGAAAATGACACAAATACACAAATAGAATAACACACTTATAAAGAAGAGAACCTGATTATTACACTACTGCACTTCAAACACGAAACACACCAGCATTACTTATTGCATTACTTATTGCATTAGTACTGTACAAAGATAGAGGGTGCGCTATTTGATAGATTCCCCTACCTCGGGCTTCCAGTGGAGAGACCTGAGATCAACCTAACCCCACCCCCCTCCCCGTCTCATACTTCTGAGTGGGAGACCTGAGGTCAACCTAACCCCGCCCCCCTCCCCATCTCATACTTCTGAGTGGGAGACCTGTGGTCAACCTAACCACGCCCCCATCCCCATCTCATACTTCTGAGTGGGACACCTGTGGTCAACCTAACCCCGCCCCCCTCCCCGTCTCATACTTCTGAGTGTTAGACCTGAGGTCAACCTAACCCCGCCCCCCTCCCCGTCTCATACTTCTGAGTGGGAGACGTATGGTCAACCTTTACCCGCCCCCCTCCTCGACTCATACTTCTGAGTGGGAGATCTGAGATCAACCTAACCCCGCCCCCCTCCCCGTCTCATACTTCTGAGTGGGAGACCTGAGGTCAACCTAACCCCGCCCCCCTACCCATCTCATACTTCTGAGTGGGAGACCTGTGGTCAACCTAACCACGCCCCCATCCCCATCTCATACTTCTGAGTGGGACACCTGAGATCAACCTTTACCCGCCCCCCTCCTCGTCTCATACTTCTGAGTGGGAGACCTGAGGTCAACCTAACCCCGCCCCCCTCCCTATCTCATACTTCTGAGTGGGACACCTGAGGTCAACCTAACCCCGCCCCCTCCCCGTCTCATACTTCTGAGTAGGAGACCTGAGGTCAACCTAACCCCGCCCCCCTCCCCGTCTCATACTTCTGAGTGGGACACCTGAGGTCAACCTAACCCCGCCCCCTCCCCGTCTCATACTTCTGAGTGGGACACCTGAGGTCAACCTAACCCCGCCCCCTCCCCGTCTCATACTTCTGAGTGGGAGACCTGAGGTCAACCTAACCCCGCCCCCCTCCCCATCTCATACTTCTGAGTGGGAGACCTGAGGTCAACCTAACCCCGCCCCCCTCCCCGTCTCATACTTCTGAGTAGGAGACCTGAGGTCAACCTAACCCCGCCCCCTCCCCGTCTCATACTTCTGAGTGGGACACCTGAGGTCAACCTAACCCCGCCCCCTCCCCGTCTCATACTTCTGAGTGGGAGACCTGTGGTCAACCTAACCCCGCCCCCATCCCCATCTCATACTTCTGAGTGGGAGACCTTCCCAGGCAGTAGCCTGCCTAGCTCACAAACTAGAATCAGGGCGCACGCTCCGACAAGGTTAATTGGTCCACAGTCCCACGCGGTGACATGATATCATTGACGTGACATGCAAATGAGCGACAGAAAACCGATCGCGCAAATGTCACCATTTCTATGTCGCCATTTCCGTGCCGCCTCCGGCGGCTGCCCATGTCGCCTATTCCTAAATCTGCCACTGAGTACAGGCCCTGGTTAAAGATGTCTGCCTGCCTGTCTGCCTGCCTGCCTGCCTGCCTGCCTGCCTGCCTGCCTGCCTGCCTGCTGCCCCACTCCCAGACACAGGTCAGCTGTATGATACATACCTTTCTATACATCATACATAAAACAGAGGTCATTCTTCACCTGCAGCTGTTGTTGACATACAGTGTCCTGAAACCTGATGTCATAGTTTCACTTGGGAGTAATTGGATGAATGTAGATTTGGGACCCATTACTGTGGACGGCTCTTTCTGTGAGCAGCCTGATAATCTATTTTGTTACATGTTGTATAAGAATAGAGTAGCTGTACTCAGATCAGTTGAATGAGTGAGAAACTGTACTCAGATCAGTTGAATGAGTGAGAAACTGTACTCAGATCAGTTGAATGAGTGAGAAACCAACAGTAGCTGTACTCAGATCAGTTGAATTAGTGAGAAACCAACAGTAGCTGTACTCAGATCAGTTGAATTAGTGAGAAACCAACAGTAGCTGTACTCAGATCAGTTGAATCAGTGAGAAACCACCAGTAGTATTCAGATCAACCAGATATAAACTGTTTTAAACCTGATTTCCAGCTGTCAGCCTCCACTTCTTCTTCACCACACCCAACAAGCTCTCACAGTCTCACTGCAGAATCCGACGTTTGTCCATAAACATCACATTGCAAAGGGTACGTTTAGGCATTCATTATGAATGGTTAAGTAAAGGGTACGTTTAGGCATTCATTCTGAATGGTTAAGTAAAGGTTTAGTTTAGGCATTCATTATGAATGGTTAAGTAAAGGGTACGTTCAGGCATTCATTATAAATGGTTAAGTAAAGGTTAAGTTTAGGCATTCATTATGAATGGTTAAGTAAAGGTTAAGTTTAGGCATTCATTATGAATGGTTAAGTAAAGGTTAAGTTTAGGCAGTCATTCTGAATGATTAAGTAAAGGTTAAGTTTAGTCATTCATTATGAATGGTTAAGTAAAGGTTAAGTTTAGGCATTCATTCTGAATGGTTAAGTAAAGGTTTAGTTTAGGCATTCATTATAAATGGTTAAGTAAAGGTTAAGTTTAGGCATTCATTATAAATGGTTAAGTAAAGGTTTAGTTTAGGCATTCATTATAAATGGTTAAGTAAAGGTTTAGTTTAGGCATTCATTATAAATGGTTAAGTAAAGGTTAAGTTTAGGCATTCATTATGAATGGTTAAGTAAAGGTTTAGTTTAGGCGTTCATTATAAATGGTTAAGTACAGGTTTAGTTTAGGCATTCATTATAAATGGTTAAGTAAAGGTTTAGTTTAGGCATTCATTATAAATGGTTAAGTAAAGGTTAAGTTTAGACATTCATTCTGATTGGTTAAGTAAAGGTTAAGTTTAGGCATTCATTCTGAATGGTTAAGTAAAGGTTAAGTTTAGCCAGTCATTCTGCATGGTTAAGTAAAGGTTAAGTTTAGCCAGTCATTCTGAATGGTTAAGTAAAGTGTTAAGTTTAGCCAGTCATTCTGCGTGGTTAAGTAAAGGTTAAGTTTAGGCATTAATTCTGAATGGTTAAGTAAAGGGTACGTTTAGGCATTAATTCTGAATGGTTAAGTAAAGGTTAAGTTTAGGCATTAATTCTGAATGGTTAAGTAAAGGTTAAGTTTAGGCATTCATTCTGATTGGTTAAGTAAAGGTTAAGTTTAGGCATTCATTCTGATTGGTTAAGTAAAGGTTACGTTTAGGCATTCATTATGAATGGTTAAGTAAAGTTTAAGTTTAGCCAGTCATTCTGATTGGTTAAGTAAAGGTTAAGTTTAGCCAGTCATTCTGCATGGTTAAGTAAAGGTTAAGTTTAGGCATTCATTCTGAATGGTTAAGTAAAGGTTAAGTTTAGCCAGTCATTCTGCATGGTTAAGTAAAGGTTAAGTTTAGCCAGTCATTCTGAATGGTTAAGTAAAGGGTTAAGTTTAGCCAGTCATTCTGCATGGTTAAGTAAAGGGTTAAGGTTTGGGATAGGGTTAAAACCCCCACATGAAATAAAAGTGCTTAGCACTGGGATTGCACACGGGACCCTCTGAGCCAGAGCTCTTGGCCTACACCCATCCACAACGCTGAGCAAAACCCAAGCCTGCTTGTTGGTAATAGTACTCCCCATTGTAATAGTACTAGTACTAATAGTACTCCCCATTGTAATAGTACTAGTACTAATAGTACTCCCCATTGTAATAGTACTAGTACTAATAGTACTCCCCATTGTAATAGTACTAGTACTGATAGTACTCCCCATTGTAATAGTACTAGTACTAATAGTACTCCCCATTGTAATAGTACTAGTACTAATAGTACTCCCCATTGTAATAGTACTAGTACTAATAGTACTCCCCATTGCCCCCCCCCCCACACACACACACACACACACACACACTGAGTGTGCAACATTTTAGGAACACCTGCTCTCTCGATGACATAGACTGACCAGGTAAATCCAGGTGAAAGATATGATCCTTTATTGATGTCACTTGTTAAATCCACTTCAGTCAGTGTAGATGAAGGAGAGGAGACAGGTTAAAAATAAGGATTTTTAAGCCTTGAGACAATTGAGACACTTGTGTATGTGTGCCATTCAGAGAGTAAATGTGCAAAACTACATATTTAAGTACCTTTGAACAGGGTTTGGTAGTAGGTGCCAGGTGCACCGGTTTGAGTGTGTCAAGAACTGCAACACTGCTGAGTTTTTCACACTCAACAGTTTCCTGTGAGGATCAAGATCAAGGTCCACCTCCAAAAGGATATCCAGCCAACTTGACGCAACTGTGTGACGCATTGACCTCAGAAAGGGACTGGTCCACCCCTTAGAGCCTGGTTCCTCTCTAGGTTTCTTCCTAGGTTTTGGCCTTTCTAGGGAGTTTTTTCCTAGCCACCGTGCTTCTACACCTGCATTGCTTTCTGTTTGGGGCTTTTAGGCTGGGTTTCTGTACAGCACTTTGTGACATCAGCTGATGTACGAAGGGCTTTATAAATACATGTGATTTGATTTGAACATGGGCCAGCATGCCTGTGGAACGCTTCCGACACCTTGTAGAGTCCATGCTCCGACGTATTGAGGCTGTTCTGAGGGCAAAAAAGGTGGTGCAACTCAATTTTACATTCTTGTCATTTTAGCAGAAGCTCTGATCCATAGCGACTGACAGTAGCAGTTCGGGTTTAAGTGCCTTGCTCAAGGACACATTGACAGTTTTGTACACTCAGTGTCTACGAACCCTTTACTTTTTTATTTACTTCATTAATGTATTTTATTTGACCTTTATTTAACTAGGCAAGTCAGTTAAGAACAAATTCTTATTTCCACTGACGGCCTAGGAACAGGCAAAAGACCTGCTGCGGGGACGGAGGCTGCGATTTAAAAAATCAATATAGAACAAAACCCACATCACGACGAGAGCGACAACACAACACTACATAAAGAGAGACCTAAGACGACAACATAGCAAGGCAGCAACACATGACAACACAGCATGGTAGCGACACATGACGACCACAACATGGTAGCGACACATGACGACCACAACATGGTAGCAACACAACATGTCAGCAGCACAACATGGTAGCAGCACAAAACATGGTACAAACACTATTTGGGCAAAGAAAACAGCACAAAGGGCAAGAAGGTGGAGACAACAATACATCACGTGAAGAAGCTACAACTGTCCAGTAAGAGTGTCCATGATGGAGTCTTTGGATGAAGAGATGGAGATAAAACTGTCCAGTAAGAGTGTCCATGATGGAGTCTTTGGATGAAGAGATGGAGATAAAACTGTCCAGTAAGAGTGTCCATGATTGAGTCTTGAATGAAGAGATGGAGATAAAACTGTCCAGTTTGAGTATTATTTGCAGCTCGTTCCAGTCGCAGGAGGTTCAGCCCACTCTGTTATTAACCACAGCTGGTTGTCTTTCTGAAGGAGGTTCAGTCCACTCTGTTAATAACCACAGCTGGTTGTCTTTCTGAAGGAGGTCCAGTCCACTCTGTTACTAACCACAGCTGGTTGTCTTTCTGAAGGAGGTCCAGTCCACTCTGTTAATAACCACAGCTGGTTGTCTTTCTGAAGGAGGTTCAGTCCACTCTGTTACTAACCACAGCTGGTTGTCTTTCTGAAGGAGGTCCAGTCCACTCTGTTACTGACCACAGCTGGTTGTCTTTCTGAAGGAGGTCCAGTCCACTCTGTTACTAACCATAGCTGGTTGTCTTTCTGAAGGAGGTCCAGTCCACTCTGTTACTAACCACAGCTGGTTGTCTTTCTGAAGGAGGTCAAGTCCACTCTGTTACTAACCACAGCTGGTTGTCTTTCTGAAGGAGGTGCAGTCCACTCTGTTACTAACCACAGCTGGTTGTCTTTCTGAAGGAGGTGCAGTCCACTCTGTTACTGACCACAGCTGGTTTTCTTTCTGAAGGAGGTCCAGTCCACTCTGTTACTAACCACAGCTGGCTGTTTTTCTGAAGGTGCAGTCCACTATGTTCCACAGTGCATTGCTCTCTCTCCAATGCTTTATTGCTATGGGAAACATATGTTAACATTGCCAAGGCAAGTGAACTAGATAATAAACAAAAGTTAAATTAACAATAAAAATGAACAGTAAACATTACACTCAAAAAAGTTCCATAGAATAAAGACATTACAAATGTCACCTGTGAAAATAGTTAAAGTACAAAAGGGAAAATCAGTAAACATAAATATGGGCTGTATTAATAATAGTGTTTGTTCTTCACTCGTTGCCCTTGCCGCTCGGCTATCCCTCATCCATATACTCACATGCACGTATTCTCATTCACCCCTTTAGATTTGTGTGTATTTGGTAGTTGTTGTGGAATTGTTAGATTACTTGTTATATATTACAGCACTGTCGGAACTAGAAACACAAGCATCTCACTACACCTCAAGCATTTCACTACGCTCGCATTAACATCTGCTAACCACGTGTTTGTGACTGTCACGTTCTGACCTTAGTTCCTTTTGTATTTTTCTATATTAGGTTGGTCAGGGCGTGAGTTGTGGTGGGCATTCTTTGTTTTTGTTCTATGTTGGGTATTTCTACATGTTTGGCATAGTATGGTTCCCAATCAGAGGCAGCTGTCAATCATTGTCTCTGGTTGAGAACCATACTTAGGCAGCCTGTGTTCCCACTCTTGTTTGTGGGTGGTTGTTTTCTGTTTAGTGTTTGTCACCTTACAGAACTGTTTCGTTTCTTCCTTTTCACTTTGTTATTTTTTTTTTGTGCGTTCAGTCAATAAATTATGACGGACACTTACCGCGCTGCATATTGGTCCGATCCTTCTTACTCTTCCTCAGACGAAGAGGAGATTCGTTACAGTGACATATAACATTTTATTTGATTTTGACTTTGATGTCATCTGATAGGAGTGTCAGTGAGCTGACTGTGAATGCTCTGAGAGACTCTGGGTTGTGGTCAGTGATAAAGTAGTCTACAGTACCACTGCCAAGGGATGAGCTGTAGGTGTACCTACCACAGGAGTCTCCTGAAGCCTACCACTGACTATGTACAGACCCAGCAGCTGCAAGAGTTGTGACCCATTTTGTTTTGTTGTTTTGTCATAGTTGTGTCTAGGGGGAGGGGGGCTTATGAGGGATGGAATACTGTCACCTCCAGGTAGGTGTTTGTGCTAAGAGTGTCAGCTTCTTGTTCAGTTGTGGCATTTAGGTTGCCACAGACTAGTACATGTCCCTGAGCCTGTAACTGGTTGATCTCCCCGTCTAGGATGGAGAAGATGTCATCGTTTAAGTATGGGGATTCTATAGGGGGATATACAGTGGGGCAAAAAAGTATTTAGTCAGCCACCAAAGATCTAGAGGAGATCTTCAACAGTGTGTGAAACCTTGTGAAGACTTACAGAAAACATTTGACCTCTGTCATTGCCAACATAACAAAATATTGAGATACACTTTTGTTATTGACCAAATACTTATTTTACACCATAATTTGCAAATAAATTCATTAAAATCCTACAATGTGATTTTCTGGATTTTTTCTTCTCATTTTGTCTGTCATAGTTGAAGTGTACCTATGATGAAAATTACAGGCCTCTCTTATCTTTTTAAGTGGGAGAACTTGCACAATTGGTGGCTGACTAAATATTTTTTTGCCCCACTGTAGGTAGCACACATGAGGACATTTTTCTCTTTTGAGACGATTTCCTTATTCATTTCTAGCCAGATGTAAAATTCTCCTGTTATGACTCATTTAACAGAGTGGGTTAGGTCTGCTCTATACAGTGAGGATTGTAGAGTGTATATCTTGTTGGGGCAAACTCCACATGTTTTTAGATGCATATCAGCAAAGCCACTACACAACACAACACTAAACTACACATCAATTGCACTATAACATTGACAAACAGTGCCCACAAACTGTTAGGGCCTACATAAAGCTGTCCTGACAACAGAGCTTTCTTTTCAGCACCATGGAGTGAATCCTTACCACTGCTACACCTGAAGCCTTGTCTGGCAGAAAAATAGTGCATTCAGCCTCATTTACTGCCTTTCAAAAAAACATAGCTGATATGGCTGACTTGAATAAACAAATGCGGTTTCTACTGACATTTGAGATGTACAAACTATGGCTTAAGAGAACGACGAGAGGATCAGAGGCAATCCGTACTTCCATTAAGACGTTAATGAGCGAGCTAGGACGGACGTTGTCAATATAACTATTTGTTCAGCACGTTTGAAATGTTTTGCTACAGAATTCAGAACATGGGCCGTTCTTACAGTATTCTCCCTGTACACCAAGTCAAAACCGTGTGATAAATTAAGGGGGCATATAAGAAGATGATGAAAGCTCTTACACTATTCAATGGTTGCATTTCTCTACACCAGGCTATAGGCCAGCTGTGCTGTTCAGTAGAGTTCCAGGTACCAGCAGCAGTTGTGGTGTTCAGTAGAGTTCAGGTACTAGCAACACAATCTATGTAACGTAGAACAAACATCTCCATCGAAACAAATTTCGAAAACCCTGTTTTTGCGTTTTCAATATGGGGTTTTATGTGTAGGATTATTATATATATTTTTTAAATCTTGTGTGCGTCCCAAAATGACATCCCAATCACAATATAGTGCACTACTCTACCCAGGATTGTGGGTTTGTTTCCTGCTGGGGGTACCCATTAGTAGACATTTATGAACGCATGACGGTAAGTGGCTTCGTATTATAGTTTTTGCAAAAAAAGCATATTAATATCATAAATTACACCACTGAATGACTCATAACATATCCCATAATTAATATTAATATCATAACTTATACCATTGAATGACTCATAACATATCCCATAATTAATATTAATATCATAACTTATACCACTGAATGACTCATAACATATCCCATAATTAATATTAATATCATAACTTATACCACTGAATGACTCATAACATATCCCATAATTACTATTAATATCATAACTTATACCACTGAATGACTCATAACATATCCCATAATTAATATTAATATCATAACTTATACCACTGAATGACTCATAACATATCCCATAATTAATATTAATGTCATAAAGTATCCAATAACTTATACCATAACTCATTCATACCATAACTCATTCATACCATAACTCATATGATAACTCATGAATATCATAACTCATATAACTCATTAATATCATAACTCATTAATACCACAACTCATTAATACAATAACTCATGTGATAACTCATTAATACCATAACTCATATCATAGTTCATTAATATCATAACTCATATGATAACTCATTAATATCATAACTCATATAACTCATTAATATCATAACTCATATAACTCATTAATATCATAACTCATTAATACCACAACTCATTAATACAATAACTCATGTGATAACTCATTAATACCATAACTCATATCATAACTCATTAATATCGTAACTCATTAATATCATAACTTATATCATAACTCATATCATAACTCATTAATATCATAACTCATATCATCACTCATTAATATCATAACTTATACCATCATTCATTAATATCATAACTTATACCATAACTAATTAATATCATAACATATCCAATAACTTATATCATAACTCATTAATATTGTAACTCATTAATATCATAACTCATTAATATCATAACTTATACCATAACTAATTAATATCATAACATATCCAATAACTTATATCATAACTCATTAATATCATAACTCATTAATATCATAACTCATATCATAACTCATTATGTCTACAACTCTAATAACAAAGACACAATAACAGGTTTGTTGATATTCTTTCAGACTCCAACTTCTGGTTTCACAACTATGACTTGTATTGTCACTCGACAAACAATACTTTCATTCATATTGACATCATAATATTGTTCTAGTAAGTCGGTATATGTGCACATTCAACATGACTAATTCCTCAATGGATATTTCTCACAGCTTGAGCCAAGGCCAAGGGTAGCATTATTTCCAGATCTGGTTTATGCGTGACTATGTCAATGGTGGGTGTAGCTGGTGCATGGAAGTCAGGCGCAGGAGAGCAGAGACGAACGGACAAAGCACTTTACTGAGACAATCATAATACAGAACGAAACCGCGTCACCAAAACAAAATGCCCAAAGAGCAAGTGAGGCAGCGAAAGTACAAAAACCCAAGTACAAAGTACAACAACACAAGTACAAAGTACAAAAACCCAAGTACAAAGTACAAAAACCCAAGTACAAAGTACAACAACCCAAGTACAAAGTACAACAACCCAAGTACAAAGTACAACAACCCAAGTACAAAGTACAACAACACAAGTACAAAGTACAACAACACAAGTACAAAGTACAAAAACCCAAGTACAAAGTACAACAACACAAGTACAAAGTACAACAACCCAAGTACAAAGTACAACAACCCAAGTACAAAGTACAACAACCCAAGTACAAAGTATCGGCTGCCACAAAGCACGAGTAATAAAACAAAACTCGGCGCAAACCAGCCAGAAGCCAACCTCGACTATAAACAATACCCCACACAGACATGGAGGGAACAGAGGGTTAAATACACATAGTAATGATGATGAGATGTAAACCAGCCAGAAGCCAACCTCGACTATAAACAATACCCCACACAGACATGGAGGGAACAGAGGGTTAAATACACATAGTAATGATGATGAGATGTAAACCAGCCAGAAGCCAACCTCGACTATAAACAATACCCCACACAGACATGGAGGGAACAGAGGGTTAAATACACATGACAATTACTAGGAGATGTAAAACCAGGTGTGCAGGAAGACAAGACAAAACAAATGGAAAACGAAAGGTGGATCGACGATGGCTAGAAGACCAGTGACGCCGACCGCCGAACGTCGCCCGAACAAGGAGAGGAACCGACTTCGGCGGAAGTCGTGACAGACTGGCATTTTTTTAAATTTCCAAATGTGTTCTGATTGAAGTCATCTTAAAGCTGCAGTCTGTAATCTGAATAACAAAAAAATAAAATAAAAATGGCTGCCCCTCCACCCGATTAGGTAAACCAGCATGGACTGACCATCCATGACATCGAAGACCGTTGAACTAAGCTCACAATAAAATGTACACGCTATATAATTCAAGAATCAATATTTGTTGTCATTTATTTCAAAGTCCAAAACAGGATGTCAATTACATCATGTCTTTCTAACCCCCACGGGGCCTTGTGTTTGTTTTCTTCACAGTACTAGAGGCAAGGAGCCCTGGTGATGGTAAAGTCAGCTGTAAGTGACATGGCGTGTGTGTGTGTGTGTGTGTGTGTGTGTGTGCGCGCCAGACGTCAGAGCTGCATGAGGCCAATCACTCAGTGTGTGAGAGGTATGCCAGGGAGAATCCATCTGGTCCTACCAGACAACAAAGACTCAATTATGGTGCATTTCTTGGATTCATTCAATTACGTAGGAGAGAACACAGCCTGGGTTGTTGTGGGGTAGAGAACACAGTCTGGGTTGTTGTGCAGTAGAGAACACAGCCTGGGTTGTTGTGGGGTAGAGAACACAGCCTGGGTTGTTGTGGGGTAGAGAACACAGCCTGGGTTGTTGTGTAGTAGAGAACACAGCCTGGGTTGTTGTGGGGTAGAGAACACAGCCTGGGTTGTTGTGGGGTAGAGAACATAGCCTGGGTTGTTGTGGGGTAGAGAACACAGCCTGGGTTGTTGTGTAGTAGAGAACACATCCTGGGTTGTTGTGGGGTAGAGAACACAGCCTGGGTTGTTGTGGGGTAGAGAACACAGCCTGGGTTGTTGTGTAGTAGAGAACACAGCCTGGGTTGTTGTGGGGTAGAGAACACAGCCTGGGTTGTTGTGTAGTAGAGAACACAGCCTGGGTTGTTGTGGGGTAGAGAACACAGCCTGGGTTGTTGTGTAGTAGAGAACACAGCCTGGGTTGTTGTGGGGTAGAGAACACAGCCTGGGTTGTTGTGGGGCAGAGAACACAGCCTGGGTTGTTGTGTAGTAGAGAACACAGCCTGGGTTGTTGTGGGGCAGAGAACACAGCCTGGGTTGTTGTGGGGCAGAGAACACAGTCTGGGTTGTTGTGTAATAGAGAACACAGCCTGGGTTGTTGTGTAGTAGAGAACACAGCCTGGGTTGTGGTGTAGAGAACACAGTCTGGGTTGTTGTGGGGTAGAGAACACAGCCTGGGTTCTCTCAAAAAAAAGCAGCAAACACAAACAAACGTCCCAGCATGCACCACACATTTCCTGTAAAGACACATGCTGTGAGGGCTCCAGCTGTGAGCTCTATATGATGTGTCCAGACCATCACTATCTCCATATCCATGGGCTCCAGCCCTGTGGCGTTGTTCAAAGGCACTCAGTTCTGAGCCCACTGGATGCATTAGGATCCTGTTGCGCTCGCTCTCTTTCTCTCTCTGTGTGGTCAAAAAAGCTCTCTTACGTGGAACGGAAGTATGGCTCAGACTAGCATGCTGGGATTGATATGAATGTGTTGTCTAAGATTTTATGGTCTGAAGTTACAAAATGAATAGCAAGGACAGGTGTTTTACCTACTGTAGTCAGAGACATATTGAGACAGGCTTTTTTTCCTACTGTAGTCAGAGATCAACTGAGACAGGTGATCTACCTACTGTAGTCAGAGACAAACTGGGACAGGTCATCCACCTACTGTCGTCAGAGACAAACTGGGAAAGGTGATCTACCTAGTGTAGTCAGAGACAAACTGGGACAGGTCATCCACCTACTGTCGTCAGAGACAAACTGGGACAGGTGATCTACCTACTGTCGTCAGAGACAAACTGGGACAGGTGATCTACCTAGTGTAGTCAGAGACAAACTGGGACAGGTCATCCACCTACTGTCGTCAGAGACAAACTGGGACAGGTGATCTACCTACTGTCGTCAGAGACAAACTGGGACAGGTGACGCACCTACTACTGTCATCAGAGATGTACTGAGACAGGTGATCTACCTACTGTAGTCAGAGACGTACTGGGACAGGTAACTGGAGTAGCAACAATACCTATTGATCTGTATGGTACAGTAGTCAGATCTGGGACAGGTAAATGGAGTAGCAACAATACCTATTGATCTGTATGGTACAGTAGTCAGATCTGGGACAGGTTAATGGAGTAGCAACAATACCTATTGATCTATATGGTACAGTAGTCAGATCTGGGACAGGTAAATGGAGTAGCAACAATACCTATTGATCTGTATGGTACAGTAGTCAGATCTGGGACAGGTAAATGGAGTAGCAACAATACCTATTGATCTGTATGGTACAGTAGTCAGATCTGGGACAGGTAAATGGAGTAGCAACAATACCTATTGATCTGTATGGTACAGTAGTCAGATCTGGGACAGGTAAATGGAGTAGCAACAATACCTATTGATCTGTATGGTACAGTAGTCAGATCTGGGACAGGTGACTGGAGTAGCAACAATACCTATTGATCTGTATGGTACAGTAGTCAGATCTGGGACAGATAAATGGAGTAGCAACAATACCTATTGATCTGTATGGTACAGTAGTCAGATCTGGGACAGGTAAATGGAGTAGCAACAATACCTATTGATCTGTATGGTAGAGTAGTCAGATCTGGGACAGGTAAATGGAGTAGCAACAATACCTATTGATCTGTATGGTACAGTAGTCAGATCTGGGACAGGTAAATGGAGTAGCAACAATACCTATTGATCTATATGGTACAGTAGTCAGATCTGGGACAGGTAAATGGAGTAGCAACAATACCTATTGATCTGTATGGTACAGTAGTCAGATCTGGGACAGGTAAATGGAGTAGCAACAATACCTATTGATCTGTATGGTACAGTAGTCAGATCTGGGACAGGTAAATGGAGTAGCAACAATACCTATTGATCTATATGGTACAGTAGTCAGATCTGGGACAGGTAAATGGAGTAGCAACAATACCTATTGATCTGTATGGTACAGTAGTCAGATCTGGGACAGGTAAATGGAGTAGCAACAATACCTATTGATCTGTATGGTACAGTAGTCAGATCTGGGACAGGTAAATGGAGTAGCAACAATACCTATTGATCTGTATGGTACAGTAGTCAGATCTGGGACAGGTAAATGGAGTAGCAACAATACCTATTGATCTGTATGGTACAGTAGTCAGATCTGGGACAGGTAAATGGAGTAGCAACAATACCTATTGATCTGTATGGTACAGTAGTCAGATCTGGGACAGGTGACTGGAGTAGCAACAATACCTATTGATCTATATGGTACAGTAGTCAGATCTGGGACAGGTGACTGGAGTAGCAACAATGCCTATTGATCTATATGGTACAGTAGTCAGATCTGGGACAGGTGACTGGAGTAGCAACAATACCTATTGATCTATATGGTACAGTAGTCAGATCTGGGACAGGTAAATGGAGTAGCAACAATACCTATTGATCTGTATGGTACAGTAGTCAGATCTGGGACAGGTGACTGGAGTAGCAACAATACCTATTGATCTGTATGGTACAGTAGTCAGATCTGGGACAGGTAAATGGAGTAGCAACAATACCTATTGATCTGTATGGTACAGTAGTCAGATCTGGGACAGGTAAATGGAGTAGCAACAATACCTATTGATCTATATGGTACAGTAGTCAGATCTGGGACAGGTAAATGGAGTAGCAACAATACCTATTGATCTATATGGTACAGTAGTCAGATCTGGGACAGGTAAATGGAGTAGCAACAATACCTATTGATCTATATGGTACAGTAGTCAGATCTGGGACAGGTAAATGGAGTAGCAACAATACCTATTGATCTATATGGTACAGTAGTCAGATCTGGGACAGGTAAATGGAGTAGCAACAATACCTATTGATCTATATGGTACAGTAGTCAGATCTGGGACAGGTAAATGGAGTAGCAACAATACCTATTGATCTGTATGGTACAGTAGTCAGATCTGGGACAGGTAAATGGAGTAGCAACAATACCTATTGATCTATATGGTACAGTAGTCAGATCTGGGACAGGTAAATGGAGTAGCAACAATACCTATTGATCTATATGGTACAGTAGTCAGATCTGGGACAGGTAAATGGAGTAGCAACAATACCTATTGATCTATATGGTACAGTAGTCAGATCTGGGACAGGTAAATGGAGTAGCAACAATACCTATTGATCTATATGGTACAGTAGTCAGATCTGGGACAGGTAAATGGAGTAGCAACAATACCTATTGATCTGTATGGTACAGTAGTCAGATATGGGACAGGTAAATGGAGTAGCAACAATACCTATTGATCTGTATGGTACAGTAGTCAGATCTGGGACAGGTAAATGGAGTAGCAACAATACCTATTGATCTGTATGGTACAGTAGTCAGATCTGGGACAGGTAAATGGAGTAGCAACAATACCTATTGATCTGTATGGTACAGTAGTCAGATCTGGGACAGGTAAATGGAGTAGCAACAATACCTATTGATCTGTATGGTACAGTAGTCAGATCTGGGACAGGTAAATGGAGTAGCAACAATACCTATTGATCTGTATGGTACAGTAGTCAGATATGGGACAGGTAAATGGAGTAGCAACAATACCTATTGATCTGTATGGTACAGTAGTCAGATCTGGGACAGGTAAATGGAGTAGCAACAATACCTATTGATCTGTATGGTACAGTAGTCAGATCTGGGACAGGTAAATGGAGTAGCAACAATACCTATTGATCTATATGGTACAGTAGTCAGATCTGGGACAGGTGACTGGAGTAGCAACAATACCTATTGATCTGTATGGTACAGTAGTCAGATCTGGGACAGGTAAATGGAGTAGCAACAATACCTATTGATCTATATGGTACAGTAGTCAGATCTGGGACAGGTAAATGGAGTAGCAACAATACCTATTGATCTGTATGGTACAGTAGTCAGATCTGGGACAGGTAAATGGAGTAGCAACAATACCTATTGATCTGTATGGTACAGTAGTCAGATCTGGGACAGGTAAATGGAGTAGCAACAATACCTATTGATCTATATGGTACAGTAGTCAGATCTGGGACAGGTAAATGGAGTAGCAACAATACCTATTGATCTGTATGGTACAGTAGTCAGATCTGGGACAGGTAAATGGAGTAGCAACAATACCTATTGATCTATATGGTACAGTAGTCAGATCTGGGACAGGTAAATGGTCAAATGTTTTTGTTGTTTGTTATTATTCCTGAGAAGTTAACTTTGAGAAAAACAAGGTTTTTCCAGGACAATTTCACCCAGACTGAGTCATGTCACAGGAAGTCTCAGCCACAGGCTATTAGACAGTAAACCTTACATGAATGAATATTTTTTTTTTGTCCTTCGCTTCTGCCCGTCTGTGTTTACAAGGCAAAAAATATATACAACAGAGTTCAGTTTGAACGAATTGATTTATCTAGAAGTGTCAGTGTTGAAGATGCTGAATTGCATAACAGGAGATTTACCACTGAACTGTTGCAGACATTCTTGCTCCATTAGTTTAGCAAACGTAATCATAAAGTCCAATATTTACCACACGTTAGGTTCTCTGTAGCACCCTAAAAAAGTTTTTCACTCACCGACTTAAAGAACATCAAGAAAGATAGACTGACTAACAACTACAAAGTAGAGGTTTCCAGTGACAGGGAAAGGGGGGGTTGACTTGATCATTCAAGACCAGGGAGCCTGTGGGCCTTGTACTGGCAGCCTGTGGGCCATGTGCCCCTGCAACTAGCAGCCTGTGGGCCTCGTGCCCCTCCAACTAGCAGCCTGTGGGCCTCGTGCACCTCCAACTAGCAGCCTGTGGGCCTCGTGCCGCTCCAACTAGCAGCCTGTGGGCCTCGTGCCCCTCCAACTAGCAGCCTGTGGGCCTCCTGCCACTCCAACTGGCAGCCTGTGGGCCTCCTGCCCCTCCAACTAGCAGCCTGTTCGCCTCGTGCCCCTCCAACTAGCAGACTGTTGGCCTCGTGCCCCTCCAACTGGCAGCCTGTGGGCCTCGTGCCCCTCCAACTAGCAGCATGTTGGCCTCGTGCCACTCCAACTGTCAGCCTGTGGGCCCCGTGCCCCACCAACTGGCAGCCTGTGGGCCTCGTGCCCCTCCAAGTGGCAACCTGTGGGCCTCGTGCCCCTCCAACTGGCAGCCTGTGGGCCGCGTGCCCCTCCAACTGGCAGCCTGTGGGCCTCGTGCCCCTCCAACTAGCAGCCTGTGGGCCTCGTGCCCCTGCAACTGGCAGCCTGTGAGCCTCGTGCCCCTGCAACTGGCAGCCTGTGGGCCGCGTGCCCCTCCAACTAGCAGCCTGTGGGCCTCGTGCCCCTCCAACTAGCAGCCTGTGGGCCTCGTGCCCCTCCAACTGGCAGCCTGTGGGCCGCGTGCCCCTCCAACTAACAGCCTGTGAGCCTCGTGCCCCTCCAACTAGCAGCCTGTGAGCCTCGTGCCCCTCCAACTAGCAGCCTGTGAGCCTCGTGCCCCTCCAACTAGCAGCCTGTGAGCCTCGTGCCCCTCCAACTAGCAGCCTGTGGGCCTCGTGCCCCTCCAACTAGCAGCCTGTGAGCCTTGTGCATCAGCAGTCACTTAATTAGCCCATGTCAGCTAAATGTTTTGTTTTTTCCAGATTAATAAACTAGTCGAGCTGCCAGTTATCTAAACTTGTAGTAGGGCATGTTTGAAATACCGACCGGGATGGGGCCCATTGATCATCACCTACAGCGAGGCAAAAAAGTATTTAGTCAGCCACCAATTGTGCAAGTTCTCCCACTTAAAAAGATGAGAGAGGCCTGTAATTTTCATCATAGGTACACTTCAACTACGACAGACAAAATGAGAAAAAAAATCCAGAAAATCACATTGTAGGGTTTTTAATGATTTTTTTTTTCTCCAATTTTGTCTGCCATAGTTGAATTGTACCTATGATGACAATTACCGGCCTCTCTCATCTGTTTAAGTGGGAGAACTTGTACAATTGGTGGCTGACTAAATACTTTTTTGCCCCACTGTATCATATTAAAAACTGTAAACGTTTTCCTCCATTCTGTGGCAAAGCCTGTAGAATTACAGGAAATTAACTTTTTCTCTGGCTGTCACGAGGAGGGCGGAGACCGTTAAAATGTTTTGCTCGCAAGGAGGGAAGGTAACGAATGTGAGTGGAGACCCACAAGCCACTGCGGGTCCTCAAACTTGCCCATCCCTGATACAGACTGAGATAAACTGTGTCTCTGCCTGGAAAATAAACGTCTCCCCCAAACGGAACCATATTCCCTGTAATGTGCACTAGATTTGACCAGGACCAGTAGGGCTCTGGTTAAAAGTAGTGCACTATGTAGGGAATTGGGTGCCATTTGGGGTGTGGCCAATGTATCTGCCTGGGAAATAAATGCTGTTGCCATCTTCCACACCCGGCAGTCGGCCTTGTGAGGAGAGAGAGGGGAGTGGGAGAGAGGGGGAGAGGGGGATAGGGAGAGAGAGAGGGGGGGCAGAGAGATAGGGGGAGAGGGAGAGAGAGAGAGAGGGGGAGAGAGAGAGAGAGAGAGAGAGAGAGAGAGCGGGAGAGAGAGAGGGGAGAGGGAGAGAGAGAGAGAGAGAGAGAGAGAGAGAGAGAGAGAGGGGGGGGGGGACAGAGAGAGAGAGGGGGAGATAAGGGTGAGGGGAGAGAGGGGGAGAGAGAGAGTGTGTTGGGGAAGGAGGGAGGAAGGGAGGAGGGAAGAGGAAGGGAGAGAAGGAGAGAGGAGAGGGCTAGTCTCTGTAGTTTCATCATGTTGTCTCCAGATCTGACCTCCTGGGGACATCTCCAACGAGCTCCATCAATAGCCATCATGTTGTCTCTAGATCTGACCCCCTGGGGACATCTCCAACGAGCTCCTTCAATAGCCATCATGTTGTCTCTCTAGATCTGACCGCTTGGGGACATCTCCAACGAGCTCCATCAATAGCCATCATGTTGTCTCTCTAGATCTGACCACTTTGGGACATCTCCAACTAGCTCCTTCAATAGCCATCATGTTGTCTCTCTAGATCTGACCGCTTGGGGACATCTCCAACTAGCTCCTTCAATAGCCATCATGTTGTCTCTCTAGATCTGACCCCCTGGGGACATCTCCAACGAGCTCCTTCATTAGACATCATGTTGTCTCTGGATCTGATTGCTCGGGGACATCTCCAACGAGCTCCTTCAATAGCCATCATGTTGTCTCTCTAGATCTGACCACTTTGGGACATCTCCAACTAGCTCCTTCAATAGCCATCATGTTGTCTCTCTAGATCTGACCGCTTGGGGACATCTCCAACGAGCTCCATCAATAGCCATCATGTTGTCTCTAGATCTGACCCCCTGGGGACATCTCCAACGAGCTCCTTCAATAGCCATCATGTTGTCTCTAGATCTGACCGCTTGGGGACATCTCCAACGAGCTCCATCAATAGCCATCCCTCACGGAAGGCAGGAAGAAGTCATTGTTAACAAAAGAGCTTGTCTTCCCTTGGGTTGGATCCCAGGACACTAATTGAGTTGTTAGATTCCTCTGGAGCCTCTGTTACAGACCCAATACAGCCCTGTATTGTATCTGAGCGGTTATAGATCACGGCGGTGTCCCAAAGGGCAACCTATTCCCTACGTAGTGCACTACTTTTGACTACTACTACTACCACTACTACTACTACTACTATGGGCCCTGGTCAAAAAGGAGTGCAATGTATTGGGAATTAGGGTGGCGTTTGAGATTAGGGGCCATCTCTCAACAGAGCAGACATCTCTACTCTCCTGCTGAACCTTTTATGGTGACAGATGGGTGAGCCAGTACACTCAGCCAAGCATATGGAAATCAGCAATACTGGGTTATTTAGCCTTTTCTTAAACGGTGGTTTAATATATACACTGAGTGCACAGAACATTATGAACACCTGTTCTTCCCATGACATGGACTGACCAGGTGAATCCAGGTGAAAGCTATGATCCCTTATTGATGTCACTTGTTAAATTCACTTCAGTCAGTGTAGATGAAGGGGAGGTGAAAGGTTAAGGAAGTAATTTTGTGTCAAGAACTGCAACACTGCCGGGTTTTTCCCAGTTTCCCATGTGTAGCCTACCGTATACCACCCTGCAGGTGTACCAGTTCAGTCCCTGTATGGGTGTTGGAGGGCCAGTAGGAGGCACTCTTTCCCCTGGCCAAAACAAATGAATATCCCAATTCCCCAGAGCAGTGATTGGGGACATTGCCCTGTACAGGGTGTTGTCTTTCGGACGGGGTGTTAACCCCGGTGTCCTGGCTAGATTCCCAATATGTCTCTAATTCCATTGGTTGATTTTATCAAAATATGCAAACATGTATCATTAAAAAGAAAGGAGGATAATTCATAAAATTCATATAAATAATGAAAATACTTTTATTTCTATGGCATGTTCAACGGAAACAAAGTTTAAAAACTCTAAATCTTTTTTTGGATGCATGATATTTCATTAACTACATATGAAGAGTGTCTTGTTCTCTCTTTTTAATGACCAATTTACCAAAAAGCAGCTTCTGTCTACCAAAACCTACTACTGTCTACCTTCTGTCTACCAAAACCTACTACTGTCTACCTTCTGTCTACCAACACCTACTACTGTCTACCTTCTGTCTACCAAAACCTACTACTGTCTACCTTCTGTCTACCAAAACCTACTACTGTGTACAGTCTGTCTACCAAAACCTACTACTGTCTACCTTCTGTCTACCAAAACCTACTACTGTGTACATTAGTACCTTCTGTCTACCAAAACCTACTACTGTCTACCTTCTGTCTACCAAAACCTACTACTGTGTACATTAGTACCTTCTGTCTACCAACACCTACTACTGTGTACATTAGTACCTTCTGTCTACCAAAACCTACTACTGTCTACCTTCTGTCTACCAAAACCTACTACTGTGTACATTAGTACCTTCTGTCTACCAAAACCTACTACTGTGTACATTAGTACCTTCTGTCTACCAAAACCTACTACTGTCTACCTTCTGTCTACCAAAACCTACTACTGTGTACATTAGTACCTTCTGTCTACCAAAACCTACTGTGTACATTCTGTCTACCAAAACCTACTACTGTGTACATTCTGTCTACCAAAACCTACTACTGTGTACATTAGTACCTTCTGTCTACCAAAACCTACTGTGTACATTCTGTCTACCAAAACCTACTACTGTGTACATTCTGTCTACCAAAACCGACTACTGTGAACATTCTGTCTACCAAAACCTACTACTGTGTACATTAGTACCTTCTGTCTACCAAAACCTACTACTGTCTACCTTCTGTCTACCAAAACCTACTACTGTGTACATTAGTACCTTCTGTCTACCAAAACCTACTACTGTGTCCCTTCTGTCTACCAAAACCTACTACTGTGTACATTAGTACCTTCTGTCTACCAAAACCTACTACTGTGTACATTAGTACCTTCTGTCTACCAAAACCTACTACTGTGTACATTAGTACCTTCTGTCTACTAAAACCTACTACTGTGTCCCTTCTGTCTACCAAAACCTACTACTGTGTCCCTTCTGTCTACCAAAACCTACTACTGTGTACATTAGTACCTTCTGTCTACCAAAACCTACTACTGTGTACATTAGTACCTTCTGTCTACCAAAACCTACTACTGTGTCCCTTCTGTCTACCAAAACCTACTACTGTGTACATTCTGTCTACTAAAACCTACTACTGTGTACATTCTGTCTACCAAAACCTACTACGGTGTACCTTCTGTCTACCAAAACCTACTACTGTGTACATTAGTACCTTCTGTCTACCAAAACCTACTACTGTCTACCTTCTGTCTACCAAAACCTACTACTGTGTACCTTCTGTCTACCAAAACCTACTACTGTGTACATTAGTACCTTCTGTCTACCAACACCTACTACTGTGTACATTAGTACCTTCTGTCTACGAAAACCTACTACTGTGTACATTAGTACCTTCTGTCTACCAAAACCTACTACTGTGTACATTCTGTCTACCAAAACCTACTACTGTGTACATTCTGTCTACCAAAACCTACTACTGTGTACATTAGTACCTTCTGTCTACTAAAACCTACTACTGTGTACATTAGTACCTTCTGTCTACTAAAACCTACTACTGTATACATTAGTACATTCTGTCTACCAACACCTACCACTGTGTACATTCTGTCTACCAAAACCTACTACTGTGTACATTAGTACCTTCTGTCTCCCAAAACCTACTACTGTGTAAATTCTGTCTACCAACACCTATTACTGTGTACATTAGTACCTTCTGTCTCCCAAAACCTACTACTGTGTACATTAGTACCTTCTGTCTCCCAAAACCTACTACTGTGTACATTCTGTCTACCAAAACCTACTACTGTGTACATTAGTACCTTCTGTCTCCCAAAACCTACTACTGTGTACCTTCTGTCTACCAAAACCTACTACTGTGTACATTAGTACCTTCTGTCTACCAACACCTACTACTGTGTACATTAGTACCTTCTGTCTACGAAAACCTACTACTGTGTACATTAGTACCTTCTGTCTACCAAAACCTACTACTGTGTACATTCTGTCTACCAAAACCTACTACTGTGTACATTCTGTCTACCAAAACCTACTACTGTGTACATTCTGTCTACCAAAACCTACTACTGTGTACATTAGTACCTTCTGTCTACTAAAACCTACTACTGTGTACATTAGTACCTTCTGTCTACTAAAACCTACTACTGTATACATTAGTACATTCTGTCTACCAAAACCTACTACTGTGTACATTAGTACCTTCTGTCTACTAAAACCTACTGCTGTGTACATTAGTACCTTCTGTCTACTAAAACCTACTACTGTATACATTAGTACCTTCTGTCTACCAACACCTACTACTGTGTACATTCTGTCTACCAACACCTATTACTGTGTACATTAGTACCTTCTGTCTCCCAAAACCTACTACTGTGTACATTAGTACCTTCTGTCTCCCAAAACCTACTACTGTGTACATTCTGTCTACCAACACCTATTACTGTGTACATTAGTACCTTCTGTCTCCCAAAACCTACTACTGTGTACATTAGTACCTTCTGTCTCCCAAAACCTACTACTGTGTACATTCTGTCTACCAACACCTATTACTGTGTACATTAGTACCTTCTGTCTCCCAAAACCTACTACTGTGTACATTAGTACCTTCTGTCTCCCAAAACCTACTACTGTGTACATTCTGTCTACCAAAACCTACTACTGTGTACATTAGTACCTTCTGTCTCCCAAAACCTACTACTGTGTACCTTCTGTCTACGAAAACCTACTACTGTGTACATTAGTACCTTCTGTCTACTAAAACCTACTACTGTATACATTAGTACATTCTGTCTACCAAAACCTACTACTGTGTACATTAGTACCTTCTGTCTACCAAAACCTACTACTGTATACATTAGTACCTTCTGTCTACCAACACCTACTACTGTGTACATTCTGTCTACCAAAACCTACTACTGTGTACATTAGTACCTTCTGTCTACCAAAACCTACTACTGTGTACATTCTGTCTACCAAAACCTACTACTGTGTACATTCTGTCTACCAAAACCTACTACTGTGTACATTAGTACCTTCTGTCTACCAAAACCTACTACTGTATACATTAGTACCTTCTGTCTACCAACACCTACTACTGTGTACATTCTGTCTACCAAAACCTACTACTGTGTACATTAGTACCTTCTGTCTACCAAAACCTACTGCTGTGTACATTAGTACCTTCTGTCTACCAAAACCTACTACTGTATACATTAGTACCTTCTGTCTACCAACACCTACTGCTGTGTACATTAGTACCTTCTGTCTACTAAAACCTACTACTGTATACATTAGTACCTTCTGTCTACCAACACCTACTACTGTGTACATTCTGTCTACCAACACCTATTACTGTGTACATTAGTACCTTCTGTCTCCCAAAACCTACTACTGTGTACATTAGTACCTTCTGTCTCCCAAAACCTACTACTGTGTACATTCTGTCTACCAACACCTATTACTGTGTACATTAGTACCTTCTGTCTCCCAAAACCTACTACTGTGTACATTAGTACCTTCTGTCTCCCAAAACCTACTACTGTGTACATTCTGTCTACCAACACCTATTACTGTGTACATTAGTACCTTCTGTCTACCAAAACCTACTACTGTGTACATTAGTACCTTCTGTCTCCCAAAACCTACTACTGTGTACATTCTGTCTACCAACACCTATTACTGTGTACATTAGTACCTTCTGTCTCCCAAAACCTACTACTGTGTACATTAGTACCTTCTGTCTCCCAAAACCTACTACTGTGTACATTCTGTCTACCAACACCTATTACTGTGTACATTAGTACCTTCTGTCTACCAACACCTACTACTGTGTACATTAGTACCTTCTGTCTACCAAAACCTACTACTGTGTACATTAGTACCTTCTGTCTACCAAAACCTACTGCTGTGTACATTAGCAACGCTTCCCTTCCTCTTTCCTCTTTTTCTCCTTTTAAATGTTTAAATTTTTTGTATTTGTAACATTTCACAACTATTTAATTCCTAATATATTCCTAAAGTGTTATCCCAAATACAATCTGAGGTTATTTCCTTACTTCTAACATGTCATTGCCAAAGATCTCTTCATGGTTGATAGATCTAAAACGTATTTCTCTCAAGATGAAAGGAATTATGAATTAACTACAAAATGCAGTGAAACCTTCTCCTTGGCCTTCATAATAACAGGAACAAAGTTGAATTTAAGGTGGGCAATTTATAGTCAATGTGGAGACAGACAGTGTCAGAGGAACATATTGTGTTTCCTTCTTCTGAACAGATTGGATTCTCAGTGCATATAAATGAGTCTAGATCCTACTGGCAAGCAGCTGGCTGAGAGTCGCTTTAGCAGTGGGATGAAACTCACTTCTGGAGAGCTACTGAGGTTCACGACAACAGTGTTAGAGAGGTGGGAGGTTCACAACAACAGTGTTAGAGAGGTGGGAGGTTCACAACAAAAGTGTTAGAGAGGTGGGAGGTTCACAACAAAAGTGTTAGAGAGGTGGGAGGTTCACGACAGCAGTGTTAGAGAGGTGGGAGGTTCACAACAACAGTGTTAGAGAGATGGGAGGTTCACAACTGCAGTGTTAGAGAGGTGGGAGGTTCACAACAACAGTGTTAGAGAGATGGGAGGATTGGGTTCACAACAACAGTGTTATTGAGGTGGGAGGGTTAGGTTCACAACATCAGTGTTTGGGAGGTTCACAACATCAGTGTTAGAGAGGTGGGAGGTTCACAACAACAGTGTTAGAGAGGTGGGAGGTTCACAACAACAGTGTTAGAGAGGTGGGAGGTTCACGACAACAGTGTTAGAGAGGTGGGAGGTTCACGACAGCAGTGTTAGAGAGGTGGGAGGTTCACAACAACAGTGTTAGAGAGGTGGGAGGTTCACAACAACAGTGTTAGAGAGATGGGAGGTTCACAACTGCAGTGTTAGAGAGGTGGGAGGTTCACAACAACAGTGTTAGAGAGATGGGAGGATTGGGTTCACAACAACAGTGTTATTGAGGTGGGAGGGTTAGGTTCACAACATCAGTGTTTGGGAGATTCACAACATCAGTGTTAGAGAGGTGGGAGGTTCACAACAACAGTGTTAGAGAGGTGGGAGGTTCACAACAACAGTGTTAGAGAGGTGGGAGGATTAGGTTCACAACAACTGTGTTAGAGAGGTGGGAGGATTATGTTCACAACAACAGTGTTAGAGAGGTGGGAGGTTCACAACAACTGTGTTAGAGAGGTTCGAGGATTAGGTTCACAACAACAGTGTTAGAGAGGTGGGAGGATTATGTTCACAACAACGGTGTTAGAGAGGTGGGAGGTTCACAACAACTGTGTTAGAGAGGTTCGAGGATTAGGTTCACAACAACGGTGTTAGAGAGGTGGGAGGTTCACAACAGTGTTAGAGAGGTGGGAGGTTCACAACAACAGTGTTAGAGAGGTGGGAGGTTCACAACAACAGTGTTTGGGTGGTTCACAACATCAGTGTTAGAGAGGTGGGAGGATCACATCAACAGTGTTAGATAGGCGGGAGGTTCACAACAACAGTGTGATAAACAGTGAATTTGTAATAATTGTTAGTGTACTTTATCAGGTACGTTGACCATTGCATTCTAAATTAGTTTGTTTATTTGGTTCTAACTCTTGGGCCATCTACTGGGTAGGTATTGAATGGAGGAGGGTAGTTAAATGTTTAAGTTATCATTACTGAACCAAATTGTCATTACTGAAACAAATTGTCATTACTGAAACAAACTGTCATTACTGAAACAAACTGTCATTACTGAAACAAATTGTCATTACTGAAACAAACTGTCATTACTGAAACAAATTGTCATTACTGAAACAAATTGTCTGATCACGTGACTGTTACATAATATAATTCAATTTAATTCAGATACAGATAAAAAAAAAAATTGTTGACATCAATAGGCATATTGTTTCAGATTTCAAACAGCTCAACATCTGTTGACCTGTCAGGTTCTGTATTGATGTAATGCTATATAATTACCATACCGGCTGTCTACTCGAGACCACCTAATGTCTAGACAACAAGACATATGCTACAAGCTGTCAGACTGACATTTTTCTATGGGGTTAATCATGCAGAACAGTATTGTTTAACACTATAGGCACTATATACAATAGGATTGCTATATACAATATGATTACTATATACAATAGGATTACTATATACAATAGGATTGCTATATACAATATGATTACTATATACAATAGGATTACTAAATACAATAGGATTGCTATATACAATAGGATTACTATATACAATAGGATTACTATTAGTGATCCACACTTCAGTACAGCTGGAACCTGGGTGATGGTTCAGTGATCCACAGTTCAGTATAGCTGTAACCTGGGTGATGGTTTAGTGATCCACAGTTCAGTACAGCTGTAAGCTGGGTGATGGTTTAGTGATCCACAGTTCAGTACAGCTGTAAGCTGGGTGATGATTTAGTGATCCACAGTTCAGTACAGCTGTAACCTGGGTGATGGTTCAGTGATCCACAGTTCAGTACAGCTGAAACCTGGGTGATGGTTTAGTGATCCACACTTCAGTACAGCTGTAACCCGGGTGATGGTTCAGTGATCCACAGTTCAGTACAGCTGTAACCTGGGTGATGGTTTAGTGATCCACACTTCAGTACAGCTGGAACCAGGGTGATGGTTTAGTGATCCACACTTCAGGACAGCTGGAACCTGGGTGATGGTTCAGTGAACCACAGTTCAGTACAGCTGTAACCTGGGTGATGGTTTAGTGATCCACACTTCAGGTCAGCTGGAACCTGGGTGATGGTTTAGTGATCCACAGTTCAGTACAGCTGTAACCTGGGTGATGGTTTAGTGATCCACACTTCAGGACAGCTGGAACCTGGGTGATGGTTCAGTGATCCACAGTTCAGTATAGCTGTAACCTGGGTGATGGTTTAGTGATCCACAGTTCAGTATAGCTGTAACCTGGGTGATGGTTCAGTGATCCACAGTTCAGTACAGCTGTAACCTGGGTGATGGTTTAGTGATCCACACTTCAGTACAGCTGTAACCTGGGTGATGGTTTAGTGATCCACAGTTCAGTATAGCTGTAACCTGGGTGATGGTTTAGTGATCCACACTTCAGTATAGCTGGAACCTGGGTGATGGTTTAGTGATCCACAGTTCAGTATAGCTGTACCCTGGGTGATGGTTCAGTGATCCACAGTTCAGTACAGCTGTAACCTGGGTGATGGTTTAGTGATCCACACTTCAGTACAGCTGTAACCCGGGTGATGGTTCAGTGATCCACAGTTCAGTACAGCTGTAACCTGGGTGATGGTTTAGTGATCCACACTTCAGTGCAGCTGGAACCAGGGTGATGGTTTAGTGATCCACACTTCAGGACAGCTGGAACCTGGGTGATGGTTCAGTGAACCACAGTTCAGTACAGCTGTAACCTGGGTGATGGTTTAGTGATCCACACTTCAGGTCAGCTGCAACCTGGGTGATGGTTTAGTGATCCACAGTTCAGTACAGCTGTAACCTGGGTGATGGTTTAGTGATCCACACTTCAGGACAGCTGGAACCTGGGTGATGGTTCAGTGATCCACAGTTCAGTATAGCTGTAACTTGGGTGATGGTTTAGTGATCCACAGTTCAGTATAGCTGTAACCTGGGTGATGGTTCAGTGATCCACAGTTCAGTACAGCTGTAACCTGGGTGATGGTTTAGTGATCCACACTTCAGTACAGCTGTAACCTGGGTGATGGTTTAGTGATCCACAGTTCAGTATAGCTGTAACCTGGGTGATGGTTTAGTGATCCACAGTTCAGTACAGCTGTAACCAGGGTGATGGTTTAGTGATCCACACTTCAGTACAGCTGTAACCTGGGTGATGGTTCAGTGATCCACAGTTCAGTATAGCTGTAACCTGGGCGATGGTTTAGTGTTCCACAGTTCAGTATAGCTGTAACCTGGGTGATGGTTTAGTGATCCACACTTCAGGACAGCTGGAACCTGGGTGATGGTTCAGTGATCCACAGTTCAGTATAGCTGTAACCTGGGTGATGGTTTAGTGATCCACAGTTCAGTATAGCTGTAACCTGGGTGATGGTTCAGTGATCCACAGTTCAGTACAGCTGTAACCTGGGTGATGGTTTAGTGATCCACAGTTCAGTACAGCTGTAACCTGGGTGATGGTTTAGTGATCCACAGTTCAGTATAGCTGTAACCTGGGTGATGGTTTAGTGATCCACAGTTCAGTATAGCTGTAACCTGGGTGATGGTTTAGTGATCCACAGTTCAGTACAGCAGTAACCTGGGTGATGGTTTAGTGATCCACAGTTCTGTACAGCTGTAACCTGGGTGATGGTTTAGTGATCCACAGTTCAGTATAGCTGTAACCTGGGTGATGGTTTAGTGATCCACACTTCAGTATAGCTGGAACCTGGGTGATGGTTTAGTGATCCACAGTTCAGTATAGCTGTACCCTGGGTGATGGTTCAGTGATCCACAGTTCAGTACAGCTGTACCCTGGGTGATGGTTCAGTGATCCACACTTCAGTTCAGCTGTAACCTGGGTGATGGTTCAGTGATCCACAGTTCAGTACAGCTGTACCCTGGGTGATGGTTCAGTGATCCACAGTTCAGTTCAGCTGTAACCTGGGTGATGGTTCAGTGATCCACAGGTCAGTATAGCTGTAACCTGGGTGATGGTTTAGTGATCCACACTTCAGTTCAGCTGTAACCTGGGTGATGGTTTAGTGATCCACAGTTCAGTACAGCTGTAACCAGGGTGATGGTTCAGTGGGAAAATACTGTTGAGATGGACTAGCTAGTTTTCATAGGAAGGTGCAGACACACAGCCATATGTGCCCTGGTATAAAGTAATACATTGTGTAAGGAATAGATTAGAGTCTGTGACACAGGCCAATACATTTGATTCTCTTCTGTAGGCAAACTACCTGCCCTCCAGGACACCTACACCACCCGATGTCACAGGAAGGCCAAAAAGATCATCAAAGACAACAACCACCCGAGCCACTGCCTGTTCACCCCGCTATCATCCAGAAGGCGAGGTCAGTACAGGTGCATCAAAGCTGGGGCCGAGAGACTGAAAAACAGCTTCTATCTCAAGGCCATCAGACTGCTAAACAGCCATCACTAACACAGAGTGGCTGCTGCCAACACACAGACCCAAATCACTGGCCTCTTTAAGTATGATATATATTATATATATATATATTTGGCTATGTGGGAGAAGACACAACATTAGGCTATGTGGGAGAAGACGTTACATTCAGCTATGTGGGAGAAGACACAACATTAGGCTATGTGGGAGAAGACGTTACATTCAGCTATGTGGGAGAAGACGTTACATTCAGCTATGTGGGAGAAGACACAACATTAGGCTACGTGGGAGAAGACACAACATTAGGCTATGTGGGAGAAGATACCACATTAGGCTATGTGGGAGAAGATACAACATTAGGTTATGTGGGAGAAGACACAACATTAGGCTACGTGGGAGAAGACACAACATTAGGCTATGTGGGAGAAGATACCACATTAGGCTATGTGGGAGAAGATACCACATTAGGCTATGTGGGAGAAGACACAACATTAGGCTACGTGGGAGAAGACACAACATTAGGCTATGTGGGAGAAGATACCACATTAGGCTATGTGGGAGAAGATACCACATTAGGCTATGTGGGAGAAGACACAACATTAGACTATGTGGGAGAAGATACAACATTAGGCTATGTGGGAGAAGACACAACATTAGGCGATGTGGGAGAAGACACAACGTTAGGCTATGTGGGAGAAGACACAACATTAGGCTATGTGGGAGAAGATACAACATTAGGCTATGTGGGAGAAGACACAACATTAGGCGATGTGGGAGAAGACACAACATTAGGCTATTTGGGAGAAGACACAACATTAGGCTATGTGGGAGAAGACACAACATTAGGTTATGTGGGAGAAGACACAACATTAGGCGATGTGGGAGAAGACACAACATTAGGCTATGTGGGAGAAGATAAAACATTTGGCTATGTGGGAGAAGACACAACATTAGGCTATGTGGGAGAAGACACAACATTAGGCTATGTGGGAGAAGACACAACATTAGGCTATGTGGGAGAAGACGTTACATGACAGATGTACAGACACATCGAGAGGCAGGAGTGAGTGAACTGTAAATTGCCTCTTTTTTGATGCCAAGTCCTATTTATTCAGCTTGAGGAGAAGTACAGGAGACACAAACCAATCCATGTTGATGACAGCTGTTTTGACATCTCTCTCTCCTCCTCCTCTCTGCTTTGTTCCATCTCTTTTGGAGACACTATGTGATTTGTGTTTTTAACGTGAACAAATTGTAATACTGTATTTACATTTTAAATGAATCAACCTTCATGAGAGTCGTCTTTCAATTAATTCAAAGTTGTACAGACTTGTCCCATCCTCTGCTTATTTATGTCAGCAGTGTCGTACAGTACGTGGTTACATTGTCGTACAGTAAGTCTATGTGGTCACAGTGTCATACTGTAGGTATACTTGGTTACAGTGTCATACTGTAAGTCTATGTGGTCACAGGGTCATACTGTAGGTATACTTGGTTACACAGTCATACTGTAGGTATACTTGGTTACACAGTCATACTGTAGGTATACTTGGTTACAGTGTCATACTGTAAGTCTATGTGGTCACAGTGTCATACTGTAGGTCTATGTGGTCACAGTGTCATACTGTAAGTCAACGTGGTCACAGTGTCATACTGTAGGTATACTTGGTCACAGTGTCATACTGTAAGTCTATGTGGTCACAGTGTCATACTGTAGGTCTATGTGGTCACAGTGTCATACTGTAGGTATACTTGGTCACAGTGTCATACTGTAGGTATACTTGGTTACAGTGTCATACTGTAGGTATACTTGGTCACAGTGACATACTAAGTCTACGTGGTTACAGTGTCATACTGTAGGTATACTTGGTTACAGTGTCATACTGTAGGTATACGTGGTCACAGGGTCATACTGTAGGTATACTTGGTTACAGTGTCATACTGTAAGTCTATGTGGTCACAGGGTCATACTGTAGGTATACGTGGTCAAAGTGTCATACAGTAGGTACACGTGGTCACAGTGTTTAGGGTGATACAGGAAGGAAGTTTACACCACATGTATACATGGTCACAGTGTTTTAGGATGAAACAGGAAGGAAGTTTACACCACATGTATACTTGGTCACAGTGTTTTAGGATGAAACAGGAAGGAAGTTTACACCACATGTATGGATGAAACAGGAAGGAAGTTTACACCACATGTATACATGGTCACAGTGTTTTAGGGTGAAACAGGAAGGAAGTTTACACCACATGTATGGATGAAACAGGAAGGAAGTTTACACCACATATATACATGGTCACAGTGTTTTAGGGTGAAACAGGAAGGAAGTTTACACCACATGTATACATGGTCACAGTGTTTTAGGATGAAACAGGAAGGAAGTTTACACCACATGTATACTTGGTCACAGTGTTTTAGGATGAAACAGGAAGGAAGTTTACACCACATGTATGGATGAAACAGGAAGGAAGTTTACACCACATGTATGGATGAAACAGGAAGGAAGTTTACACCACATGTATACTTGGTCACAGTGTTTTAGGATGAAACAGGAAGGAAGTTTACACCACATGTATGGATGAAACAGGAAGGAAGTTTACACCACATGTATACTTGGTCACAGTGTTTTAGGATGAAACAGGAAGGAAGTTTACACCACATGTATGGATGAAACAGGAAGGAAGTTTACACCACATGTATACTTGGTCACAGTGTTTTAGGGTGAAACAGGAAGGAAGTTTACACCACATGTATGGATGAAACAGGAAGGAAGTTTACACCACATGTATACTTGGTCACAGTGTTTTAGGGTGAAACAGGAAGGAAGTTTACACCACATGTATGGATGAAACAGGAAGGAAGTTTACACCACATGTATACATGGTCACAGTGTTTTAGGGTGAAACAGGAAGGAAGTTTACACTACATGTATACATGGTCACAGTGTTTAGGATGAAACAGGAAGGAAGTTTACACCACATGTATACATGGTGGTCTCCCTGGCTCACCCAGAAAGAGACAGAAGAAAAGACAACGTGGCAAATATGGTCTTATTAGATAAGACCTGAGATGAGTCTCAAATGGCTCCCTTTTCCCTGTGGAGGCCTACGGGCTCTGGGCAGAAATACTGCTCTACATAGGGAATAAGGTGCACAGTAAAAAAAAAGTCTCCAAACACCACTATTGGGTAATGAAACCATGAAAAGTATTGCACCTAAGCAGAGATGTGTTGTTGGAGGGAGTTTGAATGTAAACCCAATGTCAATATTTAAATGTTTATGTTTTATTTAACTAGGCAAGTCAATTAAGAATTTTTATTTATTTACAATGACAGCCTACCAGGGAACAGTGGGTTAACTGTCTTGTTCAGGGGCAGAACAACAGATTTTTACCTTGTCAGCTCAGGGATTTGAGCTTGCAACCTTTATGGTTACTGGCCCAACTCTCTAACTACTAGGCCACCTGCTGGTTACTGGCCCAACACTCTAACTACTAGGCTACCTGCTGGTTACTGGCCCAACACTCTAACCACTAGGCTACCTGCTGGTTACTGGCCCAACACTCTAACTACTAGGCTACCTGCTGGTTACTGGCCCAACACTCTAACTACCAGGCTACCTGCTGGTTACTGGCCCAACTCTCTAACTACTAGGCTACCTGCTGGTTACTGGCCCAACACTCTAACCACTAGGCTACCTGCTGGTTACTGGCCCAACACTCTAACCACTAGGCTACCTGCTGGTTACTGGCCCAACACTCTAACTACTAGGCTACCTGCTGGTTACTGGCCCAACACTCTAACTACCAGGCTACCTGCTGGTTACTGGCCCAACTCTCTAACTACTAGGCTACCTGCTGGTTACTGGCCCAACACTCTAACCACTAGGCTACCTGCTGGTTACTGGCTCAACACTCTAACTACTAGGCTACCTGCTGGTTACTGGCCCAACACTCTAACCACTAGGCTACCTGCTGGTTACTGGCCCAACACTCTAACTACCAGGCTACCTGCTGGTTACTGGCCCAACTCTCTAACTACTAGGCTACCTGCTGGTTACTGGCCCAACACTCTAACTACTAGGCTACCTGCTGGTTACTGGCCCAACACTCTAACTACCAGGCTACCTGCTGGTTACTGGCCCAACTCTCTAACTACTAGGCTACCTGCTGGTTACTGGCCCAACACTCTAACCACTAGGCTACCTGCTGGTTACTGGCCCAACACTCTAACTACCAGGCTACCTGCTGGTTACTGGCCCAACTCTCTAACTACTAGGCTACCTGCTGGTTACTGGCCCAACACTCTAACCACTAGGCTACCTGCTGGTTACTGGCCCAACACTCTAACTACTAGGCTACCTGCTGGTTACTGGCCCAACACTCTAACTACCAGGCTACCTGCTGGTTACTGGCCCAACTCTCTAACTAGGCTACCTGCTGGTTACTGGCCCAACACTCTAACCACTAGGCTACCTGCTGGTTACTGGCCCAACACTCTAACCACTAGGCTACCTGCTGGTTACTGGCCCAACACTCTAACTACTAGGCTACCTGCTGGTTACTGGCCCAACACTCTAACTACCAGGCTACCTGCTGGTTACTGGCCCAACTCTCTAACTACTAGGCTACCTGCTGGTTACTGGCCCAACACTCTAACCACTAGGCTACCTGCTGGTTACTGGCCCAACACTCTAACTACCAGGCTACCTGCCAGCCAGGAAAAATGTGTTTTTACAACAGAAATACTCTGAAACACCCGAAGTGGTTCTTCAACCTGAACATTGGTGTTTTTAAGAGAGTGTTGTGAAAACCCTTTTTGGCGGTTTCAGTGCACGGAAAAGGCAGCCTCAAAACAGAAGAACGGTGTTTCTCATACAATCAATGGTTTAGAAATGCAAATGATTTATAGCCTAAATATTGATTGATGATAAGGGCTTATGGAGAATATTTATTTTGTTCAATGCCTTATTTAGACAGATTGGAAACAGGAGAGGCAGTAAGATGGTACAATGTATTGGAATTTGACCTACTCAACCACACTGTCATGAATTATTCTGGATTAAATTGAAATTGACAACAAACAAAAAACCATGATACTGGGGTGGCAGGTAGCCTAGTGGTTAGAGAGTTGGGTCATTAACCAAAAGGTTGCTGGATCGAATCCCTGAGCTGACAAGGTAGCTGTCGTTCAACCCCTGAACAAGGCAGTTAACCCACTGTTCCCCGGTAGGCTGTCATTGTAAATAAGAATTTGTTCTTAACTGTTTTGCCTAGTTAAATATAAAATACCTAAAATGAATGTATGCAAGTTGTGCGAAGCCTGAGGTCTAGAAATAACACCCCCAGCAGAGACCCCTCTCCCTACAGAAGACTGGGGTGCAATTCCCCTGCTCCAACTGTCACGGTTTTCCCCCTCTTCTGAGGAGGAGTAGGAAATATCGGACCAAGGTGGTACGTGTTCGTCATTTATTAAATAGAACTGAACACGATACACAAAGTAACAAAAAACACAACCGAAACAGCTCCGTCAGGTACAAAACAGAAAGAAACTACCCACAAAACCCATGTGGGCAAGAGCTACCTAAGTATGGTTCTCAATCAGAGACAACGACAGACAGCTGTCCCTGATTGAGAACCATACCCGGCCAAAACCCCAAAAAATACAAAAACATAGAAAAAGGAACATAGAATGCCCACCCTAGTCATACCCTGGCCAAACCAAAATAGAGAATAAAAGCCTCTCTATGGCCAGGGCGTGACACCAACCCTTCAATGTGTTTCTCCTACCTATCTGTATCGCCTCTGTCATTTCATAAGTGTCAAAATACCATTGACATATATTTTATAAAAATGTATGCAAGTCGTTTTAACTGATTTGCTAATTTCATTTTACCAAAAATAATGTTAGAATTAATACAATTGAATGTGTTGCTCAACATGTAAGTATCTTTCATGAGGATAACCAGAGACAGAGAAGATGTAGTGATTGAACTCATTGGATGTCTTTTGGTTTTAATCCACATGTATTTTCTAACTTGGTCACATGACTGTTTTTAGGGGATTTGTAGGTCATTCCATTTTTAGACTTTATGATTCTTTCACACAATGTTGCACGCATGTTTGAAGAAAGGAAAAGTATATTTTTATATGAGAATTAAAGTTGTTGTGCCTTGAGGTTGTAATGGATCGTGATTAACCGATCTCAAAACCGTCAGACAAATTGATGTTCAATTAACGACAGCACCCATTCTCACATTGACAATTGTCAGCAGAAGAGGGAAGTGCAGAATCCTCAATTCTTTCAGTTTAACCTGGAGTTGGTGCTGGTGGTTTGAACACTGTGCTTCACAGTGCCTGCCAAAGCCATATTAAATGGCAAATGATCATAATACATTCAACTATTTAAAATATCAAGACACTTCAGAAAAATAAATCTACTTCTACGCTTTAGAGAGAGGAAGACACACCAAACGAGAAGGTATCTGATACTGCACTAGACAGGATTCTCAACAACAAATGAAATGTTATTGGTCACATACAAATGGTTGGCAGATGTTATTCCGAGTGTAGCGAAATGCTTGTGGTGTAGCGAAATGCATCTTAAATGGTGTTTAGAAGCATTAGAGAGAGAGGAAGACACACCAAACGAGAAGGTATCTGATACTCCACTAGACAGGACTTGAAACACAAAATTAGAGTTTTCATTATTTTCTGTTAGTGCTCTCAGTCCCTGGCAAGGTCCAAGGTGGAGCGGGTCGAGAGTTTCAAGTTCCTTGGTGTCCACATCACCAACAAACTATCATGGTCCAAACACACCAAGAAAGTCATGAAGAGGGCACGACAACACCTTTCCCCCTCAGGAGAGGCCACTGATTGGCTGATTGGCTACAATGATCCTCAAAAAGTTCTACAGCTGCACCATCGAGAGCATCCTGACCGGTTGCTTCACCGCCTGGTAAGGCAACTGCTCGGCATACAGAGAGTAGTGTATACAGCCCAGTACATCACTGGGGCCAACCCTCCTGCCATCCAGGACCTATATACTAGGCAGTGTCAGAGCCCAGTACATCACTGGGGCCAACCCTCCTGCCATCCAGGACCTATATACTAGGCAGTGTCAGAGCCCAGTACATCACTGGGGCCAACCCTCCTGCCATCCAGGACCTATATACTAGGCAGTGTCAGAGGAAGGCCCAAACAATTGCCAAAGACTCCAGTCACCCAAGTCATTGACTGTTCTCTCTGCTACCGCACGGCAAGTGGTACCGGAGCACCAAGTCTAGGTCCAAGAGGCTCCTTAGGCTTCTACCCCCAAGTCATAAGACTGCTGAACAATTAATCAAATGGCCTCCCGGACTATTTGTAGTGACCCCCCCCCCCCCCCCCCCCCCCCTTTGTTTTTACACTACTGCTCCTCTGTTTATTGTCTATGCATAGTCACTTTACCCCTACCTGCAGTACATGTACAAATTACCTCAACTAACCTGTACCCCTGAACATTGACACGGTACCGGTACCCCCTGTATATAGACTCGTTATTGTTATTTTATAGTGTTACTATTATTTTATTTTATTTTTTTATTTTTTTACTTTAGTTTATTTAGTAAATATTTTCTTAACTGCATTGTTGGTTAAAGGCTTGTAAGTAACCGTGAAATGCTACGGTCAGCACCTGTTGTATTCGGCGCATGTGACAAATAACATTTGATTTGATTTAGTGGCGTTACAACACACCATGTCATGTTTCAGAACATATCAGGAGGATGTGTTTCAATAATCCAGCAAAGTCAAGGGTTTCGTCTCCGTCAAGTTGGTGGCAGCTCAGTTGCCACTAGTTTTAGTGTTACAGAGCATTTCGGTTTTGTCATTTAGGATGCAACATAAGCTATGTTGAACGGGGTGTCGTTTAGGATGCAACATAAGCTATGTTGAACGGGGTGTCGTTTGAACAGATTTCTATTAGCATTTTGTCATTCATCAGCTGTCGGCTTGATTATTTGTGTCGTTATGCCCCAGTTACCTGAAAACTAGGCCAGCCAAAACCAGGCATATTTTTTTTTCTGCGTAGGAAGGACTTAACATTCTGATTCCAACCATTCTGAGTCTCACCACTGTCTGCTTCCTCTCTCATTTCATAGTGATTGATGGGGTTTCGAATTCAAGGTGAATGTTGCTAATAACTTGTAATTCTATCCACAGAGAATCCATAACGACTTCGCTGATGTTGCAGAAAACAGACTTGAAATGGTAACTTCTTAGAAGAGATGGGATAAACCTTTTATCTTAAAATAAAATGGAGTCTTTCAACACAGATCTCTGCATCAGAAGGCCCTGAATTCCTTCAACCAACATTCCATTGTGAGATAATGGGTGTATTCTCTAAGATACTGAAGAAAAGTCCACGATAAGAAGAACTCTCCAAGGAGGGCTTTCATTAACAGCAGATTGAGCCAGTCACTGTGACTGAGTCTGTCACAACAGGTAATAAATAGCCTATTAACAAAGCCAATACAGATGGACGATGTTATCACACACAGAGGGAGACAGTAGGTATTGAAAAAGGAAAAAGACACTGAGAAGATTTGAGGATTAAGTGTTCAGGCACATATGTACGCTTCAATTCAAACGTGGTTAATTTAGCTCTGTAGGTCCATACACACATGAAGTCACACACACACACGTGTGCGCACATGCACACACAGAGCTGTCATGCGCCCATTCTTTTAGAGGGTGCACCAAGTATGTGAGGATGGAGGGCAGGGTGGAGGTAGAGAAGTATTTGGAAGTCAGAGAATTTAACATTTTTCAAACACCTGAAACAGCTTTTTCCTGCAACGTAAAGCTATGTTCATTATGCCTAGTTTTATGTCAAAAAAGTATCTAAGCATACCGCTTTGCCTGTTCAATGGTCATTGTAATTAACGAAACACACTAAACTTTAATGCCTTAGGAGTTCAGTACAACTGCCAGCTCAAATCAAAAATCAAACGCTGTTTGTTTCAATGGACAATCTGTCTCTCCTCCTCCCCTTGTACTGGGGAGGTACTCTTTGCCTGGTCCAATCAGTGTTCCCCGCTGCAAAATACAGCTGATAGATATATTTAATATATAAATTATTATGATCAAATGTGGGCTTAAAAATAAAAAGTTTAGTTATTAATTTAACATCTGCATAATAAATAATAAACAGGCCACATCTGAGAGGACTTATACCCATCATGCCTCTGTATACACACACACACACACACACACACACACACACACACACACACACACACACACACACACACACACACACACACACACACACACACACATCTTCAACCACATCTTTGTTTCATTACAAAACCGGAGAGAAACCTCCATATGATGAAGTCCCCACAAAGCATATTGCTTGTAACAGACAGTCACATGACCTACACCATGGTCAAGAACACACTTCTACCAGCACCAATCTAAAAGCCACCAGCCTGTACTTCAACTGATCTTTAAACCTGAAGCTTCTCAGTAAAACTTCAAATTCTTGCAACGTAATGCAAAGTTTTCGAATTCAAATCCACATTCTAGGACACTTTACAGTACAGTATACCATATTGCCTCTCTCCCATCTCTGGGGGAAAAAGTCACAACAGTATTTTCCCGAGGAGCCTTTAGCCAGAAGAGAGAAGAAGAACAAGGGAAATATGATCTAACTAAACTTTATCTTCAACTGGCAGCACAACTCCTGACCAGAGATGTGTTCTGACAGACGACGGTCACATTCTAAAGAACGCCTCAGGATTCCATTACCCATAGTTCTATCGGAGAACACAACTGTCACTTTGACTGGATGGAGCTCCATGAAGAGCTGCAGAGATATACCCCTCTATCTCCTCTACAGCTGGGGCACTGTCGAGTGTCCCAAATAGCCCCCTGTTCCCTAGATAGTGCATTACTTTTGACCAGAGCAACATTGGGCCATGGTCAAAAGTAAGTGCACAACATATGGAATAGGGTGCCATTTGGGATTCTAACCCTGGCTGCCTAGCTCAGCTGAAATCTCTGCAGTGTTCCATTAAGAGTCTGTGCAGAGATGAGACATCTCACTCCTACCTTGTAGGGAATTACTTTATATCACTTGTTTTCTTCATGCTATCTGGCTTGTAACATCATTTCTAGCCACACAGTTTAGATCACAATATAAATTGATTTTGTTTCTTAAAGCGGAGAACATATTTTGTCACACAGGCCAATTTACAGCCTAAAAACATGTATGGTAGTTTTTATTTGGTTGCCAAAACGGCAGTTTATCACACTCTGCCTCATACATTTATACATTTTCTATAAAGTTTTAAAACCCGAAAGTCTCCAGGCTCTGTGTGTTCTGTGTCCGTTTAAAATTGGATCTGCTATTGTAATTAGGGAGTTCTCTCCTGTCCAATCAGCTGTACGGATTGGCGGGAGACAGATATGACACACCTGAGGCTTCTCCTCACCCACTGATTGGCTGCAATGTTTCTTCTTCCATAATTGGTGAGTTTGAATCAGAGCACTGTTCCGTGAGTGTGCCGTGCCGTGCCGTGGGTGGTTTTGGAACAGCCCCCAACCACACTTTAGAGAGGGAAACATGAGGGATACTCCAGTGTACATGAGCTCATTCACTCACAATCATTTCTGATTCATGTGTGTGATGTGATGCATTGTTTGTCCATCCGTGTCAGATCTTGTAACTTTCTGTCCAATTTAGATTCAGCAGCTGGATGCTCGTCCAAGCACGCCTTAGTTACCTTAGGGAGTTTCTACTAGAGAGTTATTTTTCAATAGCTGGATGCTCGTCAAAGCATTCCTTAGGTACTGTAGGGAGTTTCTACTACAGAGTTATTTTTCAATAGCTGGATGCTCGTCCAAGCATTCCTTAGGTACTTTAGGGAGTTTCTGCTACAGAGTTATTTTTCAATAGCTGGATGCTCATCAAAGCATGCCTTAGGTACTTTAGGGAGTTTCTACTACAGAGTTATTTTTCAATAGCTGGATGCTCGTCCAAGCATGCCCTAGTTACCTTAGGGAGTTTCTACTAGAGAGTTATTTTTCAATAGCTGGATGCTCGTCCAAGCACGCCTTAGTTACCTTAGGGAGTTTCTACTAGAGAGTTATTTTTCAATAGCTGGATGCTCGTCCAAGCATTCCTTAGGTACTTTAGGGAGTTTCTACTACAGAGTTATTTTTCAATAGCTGGATGCTCGTCCAAGCATGCCTTAGTTACCTTAGGGAGTTTCTACTAGAGAGTTATTTTTCAATAGCTGGATGCTCGTCCAAGCATTCCTTAGGTACTTTAGGGAGTTTCTACTACAGAGTTATTGTTCAATAGCTGGATGCTCATCAAAGCATCCCTTAGCGAGTTTCTACTACAGAGTTATTTTTCAATAGCTGGGTGCTCATCAAAGCATCCCTTAGCGAGTTTCTACTACAGAGTTATTGTTCAATAGCTGGATGCTCATCAAAGCATCCCTTAGCGAGTTTCTACTACAGAGTTATTTTTCAATAGCTGGATGCTCATCAAAGCATCCCTTAGCGAGTTTCTACTACAGAGTTATTTTTCAATAGCTGGGTGCTCATCAAAGCATCCCTTAGGGAGTATCTACTACAGAGTTTTTTTTTCCACATTAGAGGATGTGTTTCAGAAAAGCAATAATATCTCCCTAAAGGAAGTGATTGGACGTACTGCCAACTGCAGCAATATTATCTTGGAAGAAATATTGTATACCAGCCAGTAAAACAAGGAGTTATTCCAAGGTAAAAACAAATTGCATCGGTAAGAATTAGTTGTCCAACACCACTTCTGAAAAGCACTTAATTTATTCGTAAAAAGTCTGTCTTGAGTTGATTGCAGTTTATGGCACTGCTGAGAGGGAAATCTCACATTTCTTGGTAAATAGAGGACACACTATTTAACGGTAGATAGAGGGTCAGTGGACAGACTGTTTAATGGTAGATAGAGGACACACTGTTTAATAGTAGATAGAGGACACACTGTTTAATGGTAGATAGTAGTCCTGTATGCTGTGTTTTTATTGATGTGGGGGATCAGCTCTGCATCGTGTGTGTACCGGTCTGTCAGCGGGGTGTACCAGTCTGTCAGTGGGGTGTACCGGTCTGTCAGAGGGGTGTACCGGTCTGTCAGCGGGGTGTACCGGTCTGTCAGCGGTGTGTACCGGTGTGTACCGGTCTGTCAGCGGTGTGTACCGTACCGGTCTGTCAGCGGTGTGTTCCGGTCTGTCAGCGGGGTGTACCGGTCTGTCAGCGGTGTGTACCGGTCTGTCAGCGGGGTGTACCGGTCTGTCAGCGGTGTGTACCGGTCTGTCAGCGGGGTGTACCGGTCTGTCAGCGGTGTGTACCGGTCTGTCAGCGGTGTGTACCGGTCTGTCAGCGGGGTGTACCAGTCTGTCAGCGGGGTGTACCGGTCTGTCAGCGGT
>NC_143044.1:57777500-57837500 GCF_057628025.1 Oncorhynchus mykiss | reverse complement strand
CCCAGCCGTCGTCTTCCCAGCCGTCGTCTTCCCAGCCGTCGTCTTCCCAGCCATTGTCTTCCCAGCCATTGTCTCGTGTCAGACAGGGCAACGAATCAGCACGCACTGTCGGTGTGAGGGACGAGCGTCACGTAAGAGTGACGCCAACTGTCCGACTCCGTTTCACGGTGTGTTTTATACTCTTGTTCTGTTCCATTACCTGCTATACACTTCAGAGTGGGTTTGAGTGACAGGCGGACATTAGGTGCAAACAGGCCAGTGTACAAGTCTCTGGTATTATATTTCAAGGTCTGTTGGGGCCAAGTTATCTGGCCGCACAAGGCACCACCAACACAACTTCAGACCTGCCTATATGCTGCATCCACAGCTCCATTAGTGTATGTTAACCTGCCTATATGCTGTATCCACAGCTCCATTAGTGTATCGTAACCTGCCTATATGCTGTATCCACAGCTCCATTAGTGTATTTAACCTGCCTATATGCTGCATCCACAGCTCCATTAGTGTATGTTAACCTGCCTATATGCTGTATCCACAGCTCCATTAGTGTATGTTAACCTGCCTATATGCTGTATCCACAGCTCCATTAGTGTATTTTAACCTGCCTATATGCTGTATCCACAGCTCCATTAGTATATGTTAACCTGCCTATATGCTGTATCCACAGCTCCATTAGTGTATGTTAACCTGCCTATATGCTGTATCCACAGCTCCATTAGTGTATTTAACCTGCCTATATGCTGTATCCACAGCTCCATTAGTGTATGTTAACCTGCCTATATGCTGTATCCACAGCTCCATTAGTGTATGTTAACCTGCCTATATGCTGCATCCACAGCTCCATTAGTGTATTTAACCTGCCTATATGCTGTATCCACAGCTCCATTAATGTATTTAACCTGCCTATATGCTGTATCCACAGCTCCATTAGTGTATTTAACCTGCCTATATGCTGCATCCACAGCTCCATTAGTGTATGTTAACCTGCCTATATGCTGTATCCACAGCTCCATTAGTGTATGTTAACCTGCCTATATGCTGTATCCACAGCTCCATTAGTGTATGTTAACCTGCCTATATGCTGTATCCACAGCTCCATTAGTATATGTTAACCTGCCTATATGCTGTATCCACAGCTCCATTAGTGTATTTAACCTGCCTATATGCTGCATCCACAGCTCCATTAGTGTATTTAACCTGCCTATATGCTGCATCCACAGCTTTTTTTAAATTTTCAACCTATTATCCCACTGTCACGTTCTGACCTCAGTTCCTTTTTTGTGTCTTTATTTTAGTTTGGTCAGGGCGTGAGTTGGGGTGGTACATTCTATGTTGTTTTTCTATGTTTTGTTCTGTTGTTATATTTCTATGTGTTTGCCCTAGTATGGTTCTCAATCAGATGCAGGTGTCTCTGATTGGGAGCCATATTTAGGTAGCCTGTTTCCTGTTTTTGCACCTTACACAGGACTGTTTCGTTCACTCTCTTTGTTGTTTTGTTACTCAGTGTTCAGTTGATGTATTAAATATTAACATGGACACCTACCACGCTGCGCATTGGTCCGATCTTGACTACTCTTCCTCAGAGAACCGTTACACCCACTAACTTTATCAAGCTTTTTTTTTATTATTATTAAATGAAAGCAAGCTTTGCTTTTCTACTTACAAGACCATCAAATCAAATCAAATTCTATTGGTCACATACACATGGTTAGCAGAGCTCAGTGCGAGTGTAGTGAAATGATTGCCTTCTTCACCACGCTGTCTGTGTGGGTGGACCATTTCAGTTTGTCCGGGATGTGAATGCCGAGGAACTTAAAACGTACTACCCTCTCCACTACGGGGCGGAAGTCGTTCAGCTCAGTTACCTTAGCTTGACTGAGGCTTGACTGAGGCTTGACTGAGGCTTGACTGAGCTGTCTTGTCTTGTAGTAACGTGGTGCAGGATTCTATTTCCTTTATCCTTAATTCTAGCGATACACCTTTTTTTTGTGTATCATAACATCCTTTTTGGTCAGTAGATCCCAACATAACATCAGGTGGTGGTGTGTTGTACTCTATAGTGTTGTGGTGGTGTGTTGTACTCTGTTGTACTCTATAGTGATTAATTATGCTTCACCATCTGGCAGTCCGATGGATGAATCTGGATTTGGGGGATTCCAGGAGAAAGCTAAATGACTGAAATGCATAGTGCCAACTGTTAATTTTGGTGGAGGAGGAATAATGGTCTGGGGCTGTTTTTCATGGTTCGGGCTAGGCCCCTTAGTTCCAGTGAAGGGAAATCTTAATGCTACGGCATGCAATGACATTCTTGACGATTCTGTTCCAACTTTGTGGCAACGGTTTGGGGAAGACCCTTTCCTGTTTCAGCATGACAATGCCCGTGTGCACAAAGCGAGGTCCATACAGAAATGGTTTGTCGAGATCGGTGTAGAAGAACTTGACTGGCCTGCCCAGAGCCCTGACCTCAACCCCATTGAACACCTTTTGGATGAATTGGAACGCCGACTGCGAGCCAGGCCTAATCGCCCAACATCAGTGCCTGACCTCACTCCCCATTCAGCCTGACAGAGTTTGAGAGGATCTGTAGAGAAGAATGGGAGAAACTCCCCAAATACAGCTGTTCTAAGCCCTCTGGCGTCATACCCAAGAAGACTTGAGGCTGTAATCGCTGCCAAAGGTTCTTCAACAAAGTACTGAGTAAAGGGTCAGAATACTTATAAAAATGTGATATTTCAGTTTTTAATTGTTAATACATTTGCAAACATTTCTAGAAACCTGTTTCTGTATATCAGTATACATTCTTTGTTTTAAGAGTTGGACACTGTAAATTATATTATCCCTCTGAAGAGTATGAATTAGGCTGTTTGAGAAGGTTTGAATCCTAAGCAACCTACCTACACAGAGTTAGAAGTACAATGCCAACATAGCTACTGTAGTAGGTCAAAGCTGTGTGCTGGAAAACCTTGGTAGAGCATGGGTGGAACAGGCATTGTGGTGCTGTAAAACCTTGGTAGAGCATGGGTGACACAGGCATTGTGGTGCTGTAAAACCTTGGTAGAGCATGGGTGGAACAGGCATTGTGGTGCTGTAAAACCTTGGTAGAGCATGGGTGGAACAGGCATTGTGGTGTTGTAAAACCTTGGTAGAGCATGGGTGACACAGGCATTGTGGTGCTGTAAAACCTTGGTAGAGCATGGGTGGAACAGGCATTGTGGTGCTGTAAAACCTTGGTAGAGCATGGGTGGAACAGGCATTGTGGTGTTGGTCAACTTCCTTTTTTTCGTCTAGAGACCGAATCCTATTTTCACTTAAAACTACGTTTTTTTGTCATTTCCACCGGAAGGTGATTATTCAACATTATTATACAACATTATAATCAATATGTACCCATTTAACTATTTAAATGAAGATGTAAAGTTGCATATATATATAGGGCATAGAATGCCATTTGGAACTCACACAGCCTTACAGTACAGTGTGGCTTTAGCCCTGTGTTCTCCTGAAGGAATGGTGTTTAGCCTGGACAATACGTCCGACTGTCTCGAGAGCCCATGTGTAAATGTGATAGTAGTACTCTCCCCATTACGATAGATGGGAATCTCCTATGCCACCGGGAGACAGCAATGGTTATTGCTCTACCGTTCAGTGAAACACCATTACCTCTTACTGTACATTAAGAGGTTGTTGTTTACATTGACGTGGTTCATCTGTAACATATAATATGTGACATTTTAATAAACACCTTTATCCAAAGAAACGTAGAGTCATGCATACATTTAGTTCATACAGGTGGTCCTGGAAATCAAACCCACTATCTCTGGGGTTACTAGCACTATACTGTACCAACTGAGCTACAGAGGACCAATGCATGATGGAGGGTCAATATTAACTGTAAACAGACACAGTAAAGTATATAGTTACTGTTATGTATGATACAGTAGTATACAATGATTAATACTCTTAAGTATTGATTGAGAAAGAATCCCGTTGAGGCCCCAGCTAGCAGAGTAGATCTGGGCCGATTCCGGCTGAGAGTCGGGGCACTCGGCTGAGAGTCAGACTCGGCCGACGTCATGTGGCCCGAGTCTGGGCCTCCTTCGGTAGTATTACTTATGGCTAAGATGCGAGGATTGAGCTCGGTCCGTTTCCGGTGTGAGTTATCTGGCCCAAATGTGTTACTTGGGGCTCGAACCGATTCCGGTGTGAGTTATCTGGCCCAAATGTATAACTTGGGGCTCGGTCCGTTTCCGGTGTGAGTTATCTGGCCCAAATGTATAACTTGGGGCTCGGACCAATTCCGGTGTGAGATATCTGGCCCAAATGTATTACTTGGGGCTCGGACCGATTCCGGTGTGAGTTATCTGGCCCAAATGTATTTACTTGGGGCTCGGACCGATTCCGGTGTGAGTTATCTGGCCCAAATGTATTTACTTGGGGCTCGGTCCGATTCCGGTGTGAGTTATCTGGCCCAAATGTATTTACTTGGGGCTCGGTCCGATTCCGATGTGAGTTATCTGGCCCAAATGTGTTACTTGGGGCTCGTGCCGATTGGGGCTACTCTCTGGCAGATGATTACACCAGCTGCTTAATATAATTAATATTTCATTATTTATTTTTTCCATATTTTCTCATTGTTTCTGTGATCAAAAAATACAATTAACATTTAAAGAAAATCCTTTAAGAGTCCTGTGTAGTATTTTAGTATTTTGATACTTTGTGTAGGCAATTGATAAGCATTCAAAACTTTGTGGCTGGAGACTCCTGAGTGGCGCAGCAGTCTAAGACACTGCATTGCTGTGGAAACTGCGTCTCTGCAGATGCTGGTTCGAGACCCATGTCTGCCGCGAGTGGGAGACCCATGAGACGACGCACGATTGGCCCAGAGCGTTTGGCCGGGTGGGATGGCCTTGTCCCAGCCGTAGTGACTCCCGTGGCGGCCCAGAGTGTTTGGCCGGGTGGGGTGGCCTTGTTCCAACCGTAGCGACTCCCGTGGCGGCCCAGACGCACCATGGTCACCAGGTGTTTCTTCAGACACAACATTTTTTGGTGGATGGGTATAATTTGTATGTATAAAATGTTAATAGTAATATTAAAAATGACTAAATCGGGTAAATTTGGATTACATTTATTTAAATTTTCCTTGGGCACTTCTAGGGAGATTCTGGTGAGATACCGGCAAAGTTGGCTGAATTCCGGTAGACCGGGGGGGGGGGGGGGGTGATACTGGGCAGACATTCATTTTGATTCCGGTCCGAGTCCGACACCCGATTCTGGGCCGATTCAATCAGGGCCGGCTCCCTGGAAGAGGGCCGCTTCTGGGCCGATTCAATCAGGGCCGGCTCCCTGGAAGAGGGCCGCTCCTGGGCCGATTCAATCAGGGCCGGCTCCCTGGAAGAGGGCCGCTTCTGGGCCGATTCAATCAGGGCCGGCTCCCTGGAAGAGGGCCGCTTCTGGGCCGATTCAATCAGGGCCGGCTCCCTGGAAGAGGGCCGCTTCTGGGCCAATTCAATCAGGGCCGGCTCCCTGGAAGAGGGCCACTTCTGGGCCGATTCAATCAGGGCCGGCTCCCTGGAAGAGGGCCACTTCTGGGCCGATTCAATCAGGGCCGGCTCCCTGGAAGAGGGCCGCTTCTGGGCCGATTCCTCATTGCTTTCTGGGGCTGAATCTGCAACTATCCTGATACTCATCAACTTTACCTAAAAAAAAAACAGAAGCGGTACTTTTTCAAACCAAATGGACAATGCAAGGACAGAAACATGAAACGGATTATTGTCCAATAATAGAATGGATATTTCACCGCGCCCGATTGGCACCATTGAGGCACATCGCCCATGACAGTCAAGCTTCAACATTGCATGGAAACAGGAGAATCATGCAGATTCATCTTGAATCACTCTGTTTTATGAGATGATGATCAATTATTCAGTCTACTCAAGCAGAAGACAAGGTCAAAGTTATCCAGGATTCTACTTTGAATGCAGCATGCTACAGTTACTGTAAATTCATGTTTAAATGAATGAAGCAGGAGTAGTATGCTATCTGATCCAAAGCCCTTGATCCTTTATTTGCTAATTGAATATGCCTCCTCTAATACATTAACAATCTTCTTCACTTATAAACAAAAAGAATACGTCCCTTTTCAGGACCCTGTCTTAATTAGGAAAAATCCAAATAACTTCACAGATCTTCATTGTGAAGGGTTTAAACACTGTTTCTAATGCTTGTTCAACGAACCATAAGCAATTAATGAACATGCACCTGTGGATCGGTCGTTAAGACACTAACAGCTTGCAGACGGTAGGCAATTAAGGTCACAGTTATGAAAACATAGGACACTAAAGAGGCCTTTCTACTTACTCTGAAAAACACCAAAAGAAAGATGCTCAGGGTTCCTGCTCATCTGTGTGAATGTGCCTTGGGCATGCTGCAAGGAGGCATGAGGACTGCAGATGTGGCCAGGGCAATAAATTGCAATGTCCCTACTATGAGATGCCTAAGACAGCGCTACAGGGAGACAGGGCGGACAGCTGATCGTCCTCGCAGTGGAAAACCACATGTAACAACACCTGCACAGGATCGGTACATCCGAACATCACACCTGCGGGACAGGTACAGGAAGGCAACAACAACTGCCCGAGTTGCACCAGGAACACACAATCCCTCCATCAGTGCTCAGACTGTCCACAATAGGCTGAGAGAGGCTGGACTGAGGGCTTGTAGGCCTGTTGTAAGACAGGTTCTCACCAGACATCACCCCAACAACGTCGCCTATGGGCACAAACCCACCGTCACTGGACGAGACAGGACTGGCAAAAAGTGCTCTCCTGTCTCACCAGGGGGGATTGTCGGATTTGCATTTTTCATTGAAGGAATGAGCGTTACACTGAGGCATGTACTCTGGAGCAGGATCGATTTGGAGGTAGAGGGTCCGTCATGGTCTGGGGCGGTGTGTAACAGCATCATCAGACTGAGCTTGTTGTCATTGCAGGCAATCTCAGCTCTGTGCGTTACAGGGAAGACATCCTCCTCCCTCATGTGGTACCCTTCCTGCAGGCTCATCCTGACATGACCCTCCAGCATGACAATGCTACCAACCATACTGCTTGTTCTGTGCATGATTTCCTGCAAGACAGGAATGTCAGTGTTCTGCCATGGCCAGCAAAGAGCCCAGATCTCAATCCCATTGAGCGCGTCTGGGACCTGTTGGGTTGGACGGTGAGGGCTAGGGCCATTCCCCCGAGAAATGTCAGGGAACTTTCAGGTGCCTTGGTAGAAGAGTGGGGTAACATCTCACAGCAATAACTGACAAATCTGGTGCAGTCCATGAGGAGGACATGCACTGCAGTACTTAATGCAGCTGGTGGCCACACCAGATACTGACTGTTACTTTTGATTTTGACCCCCCCTTTGTTCAGGGACACACATTTCTGTTAGTCACATGTCTGTGGAACTTGTTCAGTTTATGTCTCAGTTGTTGAATCTTGTTATGTTCATTCAAATATTGACACATGTTAAGTTTGCTGAATATAAAGCAGTTGACAATGAGAGGACGTTTCTTTTTTTGCTAAATTTAAATGTGTCATTATACCGCTGCATGTTTCCATTCAGCCTGTGGGAAAATTTTGTTTACATTTCAGTGCAGTTCAGCACGTGTATTGACTATACATTGTCACACGGCGCCATGGTGCTGAAATGGTTTGCTCCCGGTAGTATAGAGACTGGGTGGCGCTAGCGTGGTGCTGAAATGGTTTGTTCCCCCCTAGTATAGAGACTGGGCGGCGCTAGCGTGGTGCTGAAATGGTAACTTCGAGCCCCGTATAGAGTTTGGGAAACGCTGCTGTAGAGACTGGGCTGCGCTGGTGGACACCGCCATGCTGCTGAAATGCGTTGTGCTCATTGTACTTTTTTGGACAATGGGAATGGAAAACCAAACAATCGTATGACTGTAACGTTACAATGTTCCCTCTAAAAGAGATAGGGAAGGGATGGGGCACCCTTCAAACATGTATACACCCCCATATAATTTGTTCTGAATATAACGCGTTCTGCTCCCACAGTATGTTGCCTTTAAGCGATATATTTATGACTGAAAAACAGCAGGATATATAACAACACTCAGTCAAAGTTTAGGTTGTCAGGTGGCTGCTGTAAGTACCCCCAGGTGGCTCAATTTACCACGCGCTACAGTGATGTATCCTGAATGCTGGTGAGATTGTGCGTCATTCATGTGATTAGATTGTGTTCCATGTGACTTGCCATACAGTATCCAAAACCCCTGGTGCCGAGAGAGGAGATGTGGGAAGGACACTATGCTACAGTAGCGCACTGGATTGCTGCTGTTCAGAGAGGAGCGGTCCAGACTCCACTGTGGTACCGGATGATGCAGAGACAGATAGAGAGCGAGAGAGGTGCGCAGTAGGCTTCTCAGTTCTCATTGGAGACGTTTTGCAGTCGCTTAGGAATGTTTTCACGTTTTGCACTAAAGGAAGTTTTCTGAAACAGGAAAAACTGTGGCTAGTCCAACCTATCCCCTATGACTTGATTGGGGAGAAGTGAGTGGAGTTAAGCCGTGGCTCTGCGCGGTGCGGTGTTGCGTTAAGGGTGACGTTCGGTGGGGAAGAGGCTGAAACGGTATCAGGGTGAGAAGAGATTATCCGTGACAGCAAATAGAAGATCTCCATTGGGCTCGAGCTCCTCTCTCTCTTTTCTGACAAACCATCACTCACCGACCAACCGTCACCGTTTGAAGATGCCCTGCGCTTCATGAACGAACGAGTGTCCTCAGTTCCTCCATTGTATGCTGGCTATACTGTAGCCTACCTGGCGACAAGGCTGCATGTTTTGGATATTTGGATAGGATAAACAGCGTAGTCATTTTTGGATTGAAATTACCAACGGAAAATTAATTCGTAAATGATGGACGAGCGATGTCAATAGTGGACAACTGAAGGGATTGATAGCCTACAACGCATTATAGGTGAGGTGGAGGATATCTGATCCAATGTGAAGACTGATTTTTTAATTAACTTTCCATCCAAACTTCAATTGTGCCCCATTCATTCCCATATTTGAATGTCAAACTAAACACATTGTTATTCTTATTTAATTTGGAGTGATAGGCTACCTCTCATTGACAAGGTCCATCTGGTGCGGAACAAGGGAGACAACTAATTCCCGTGTGTTCTTATTGATTTATATTTTAACGCAGATATTACACAATTTACAAGGACTTTACCAACATGCATCTCCAAGTTGTAGGCTTATTTGATAAACTTGCCAGCTGGTCTCCGTTGTCTTGGTAGCCTTCCCTTACAGTAGAATATGTAAATTAACAGATGTGGGAATCGATCAAGCACATTTTTCCTTCTTGAAAAAAACGGTACGTCTATTAGACCGGGGGGGGGGTTTCAAACATCTTCTGGGTGAACCCCAGCCGTTCCAATTATTTGAACGATTACACAGCTAGCATACCTGATTTAACTTGTCAATTAATCATCAAGCCCTTGGAATAGATGAATCAGGTGAGCTAGTTCGTTTGAGGGTCCCAGAGAAGAGGTTTGAAAACCTGAATATTAAGCGTAGTCCTAATTCAGAGTGCAAATGCGCATTATACTTTATTAGGCGTCTTTCATAGTCCGAAACGTGTATGTGTCTCAGTGTTCAATAATTGTGCACCTTTTTGGATGTAATACTTATCACATTCTCCGCGCAGCTCAATAACAGCCTCTGGAACGCGCTCTCCATAAAACCCGATAGAACCCCGTTTAAGGTATTCTAGAACACCTGCTAATTGTTGTTATTGTATCCCTCTTCCGATCACCCCGCAGACCATTGCATGGAATAAATGTGTGCACGGGCTGCCTGCATCGTGACCATCTGCCATAAGTCATTTATCATGACGTTTCTTTATATTTCTTGTTTTCATCCATCGGCCCCTCTAACTACATGTACAGTTATGAGTGATACTGCCCTGTACCTCACTAAATCAATACCTACAAGTGCTGTAATTACTTGTTGTGTAGAGTATTTCCAGTGAGTGGTGTGTCTGCCTAGCTGCTTGTGTGTGTGTGTGACTGCCTGGCTGATTGTGTGTGTGACTGCCTGGCTGCTTGTGTGTGTGTGTGACTGCCTAGCTGCTTGTGTTTGTGACTGCCTAGCTGCTTGTGTGTGTGTGTGAGTGACTGCCTAGCTGCTTGTGTGTGTGTGTGTGTGTGTGAGTGACTGCCTAGCTACTTGTGTGTGTGAGTGAGGGACTGCCTAGCTGTTTGTGTGTGTGTGTGTGTGTGTGTGTGAGAGTGAGTGACTGCCTAGCTGCTTGTGTGTGTGTGTGTGTGTGTGTGTGTGTGTGACTGCCTAGCTGCTTATGTGTGTGTGAGTGACTGCCTAGCTTCTTGTGTGTGTGTGTGACTGCCTAGCTGATTGTGTGTGTGTGAGTGACTGCCTAGCTTCTTGTGTGTGTGTGTGTGTGTGTGTGTGTGTGTGTGTGTGTGTGTGTGTGTGTGTGTGTGTGTGAGTGAGTGAGTGAGTGAGTGAGTGAGTGAGTGAGTGGGTGTGTGAGTGTGAGTGAGTGTGTGTGTGAGTATGGGCAGGTGCCTCTCACCAGGTCTCCCATCCTTTATTCTTTATCAACCTACTTGATAATAATGAAACAATGTCCTCTCTGAAGTCTAGGGTCCCTCCCAGCCTTTCCAGGTGTTGTGTGGTGGTCTAGAATGTAGGGATGATCCCTGTGGGGCGACTGAAGGCTCAGCCACAGCTGTGGCAGATAGAGAGAGATGCCTCTCCATGGCTGTGGATGCTCCCTGGCCCTGGTTCTGCTGCTGCCTCGGGGCTCTGCCGGCTGGGTGCCAATACAGCCCCCATTGCCGCGCCACACCATCACCACCCCTTCCTGCTCTCCCATCACCACCCTCCTCCGTTGCTCCAAGCCGTCTCCAGCTGGCAGCTGTCCTGTGATCCCTTCCTGCCTCTGGCCAGGATACCGGCACACACAGCAGCTAACCCTGGCATCAGTCAGTTTCCCCTGCAGAACGTGCAGGTAGGTTGCTAACAGATAAAACTAGATATTTTCAGAATTATGGTTATTATGAATGATAAATAGTGTTTGCTATAAACCTGAGCAACATTCATGTCCACACTGATAGGGGATTACACTCACAGAGAGACAGACACTCACCTGCACTCGTAGACATAGGCAGGCACACATGTACGCACGAACGGACACACACGTGCCCTGGATTGGTCTAGTTAGTCTGATGAAAACTGGTCCGTACAGCCCCACGTCCGTGTTGTTACTATCTGCATACAGATTTCAGAGTGATATTGCATTGCCACTTCAGCTGGGGAGTTTTTCTATGTTGCTGACGAATGAAATAGTTGTTTGGACATTATCAACTCCATGCCCTAGTGGTTATGTATAATAGAAATGAGCCATTTAGTACGCGCTGTTATTCGAAGCCACTTCCTGTCATTTGCGCATACATTTTATTTAATTTATTTATAATGCATGGGTGGTCCCAGGAATCAAACACCACAATCCTGACAATGCAAACACCACACTCTACCAACTGAGCGACAGATGGATGTTGTTCCTTCCTAATGGAAACTGAACCATGTAGCACAATGTTAAGAGTATTTCCATATGTACAGTGGGGCAAACAAAAAGTATTTAGTCAACCACGAATTGTGCAAGTTCTCCCACTTAAAAAGATGAGAGGCCTGTAATTTTCATCATAGGTACACTTCAACTATGACAGACAAAATGAGGAAAGAAAATCCAGAAAATCACCTTGTAAGATTTTTTATGAATTTATTTGCAAATTATGGTGGAAAAGAAGTATTCCCATATGCATGCCCTGAGTGGCCTGTAGTGTAGTGTGACTGCAGTGGGTCTCTGATTGCAACAGCGGTGCTTTTAGTGTCTTCTTTACATCCTGATGATCAGAGCACATTCTTCCTCCTGGTCCTCTGATGCCGCTCACACAGACAAACACAGCGTGACATTTAATCTGAGGAGAGCAGAGAGCGGACTTGATCAAGACAGGTCAGGCATATTGGCACTGATGTCGCTCTTGGCTTTTTCACACCGTTACCCACCTTTCATAGGGAGGAAACTGTAGAAGGCACTTACTATTAGTGGCATAGAGGAGAGGAAAGGAGAATGAACGCAGCAACAGACACAGCAGGTGTTTGATGTGATATGTTTGCAATGCAAAGCTTTTTCAGAAGAAGCTTGTGATTGATTTTTAATGTGGCGGTTGGTGGGATGAATCAGCGTGTCTCACAGAGAGAGACCAATGTCTTCTGTCTGTCCGGAACCATGGATAGAGGGCTAAGACTGAGTAGATTGGTGGAGACTAGATCCATAACTCTATGCTCAGAAAATTACGCTTTTATTACACTCTTCCATCGTGAAGGATTCTGAGGAGCCCCAGAATGAAGTTGTGCATTATTGTTATACACATTTGAAAGGCTTGTCAGTGGTAGACAGTAGGCTATGTTCTGTTCTGTTTGCAAGCCCTTACCTAGTTCTATATGACTCTAATTCATCCACTGTGCCATCCTACCAACTATAGTTCATCATCCAATGTGCCATCCTACCAACTACAGTTAATTGTCCACCATACCATCCTACCAACTACAGCTCATTGTCCACCATACCATCCTACCAACTATAGTTAATTGTCCACCTTACCATCCTACCAACTACAGTTAATTGTCCACCATACCATCCTACAAACTACAGTTCATTGTCCGCCATACCATCCTACCAACTACAGTTCATTGTCCCCCATACCATCCTACCAACTACAGTTCATTGTCCACCATACCATCCTACCAACTACAGTTCATTGTCCACCATACCATCCTACCAACTACAGTTCATTGTCCACCATACCATCCTACCAACTACAGTTAATTGTCCACCATACCATCCTACCAACTACAGTTCATTGTCCACCATACCATCCTACCAACTACAGTTCATTGTCCACCATACCATCCTACCAACTACAGTTAATTGTCCACCATACCATCCTACTGAATAATTTTGCACGCCCAATTTTTCAGTTTTTGATTTGTTAAAAAAGTTTGAAATATCCAATAAATGTCGTTCCACTTCATGATTGTGTCCCACTTGTTGTTGATTCTTCACAAAAAAATACAGTTTTATATCTTTATGTTTGAAGCCTGAAATGTGGCAAAAGGTCGCAAAGTTCAAGGGGGCCGAATACTTTCGCAAGGCACTGTAACTTCTTTAATGATATAGTCCTTGTTAGCATCTTGTTAGATAATCTTCTTTAATGAAGTAGTGCTTGTTAGTTTATATTCTTTAACCTTTCTGATCTCCCCATCCCGGATCCGGGATCGTGAATACAGACTCAAGCTAATTACCATAACGCAACGTTAACTATTCATGAAAATCGCAAATGAAATTAAATAAATATGCTAGCTCTCAAGCTTAGCCTTTTGTTAACAACACTGTCATCTCAGATTTTCAAAATATGCTTAGGACAAATCGCTCCCCTGTATCCAGGGGATATGCCATCTCTCAAGCTTAGCCTTTTGTAAACAACACTGTCATCTCAGATTTTCAAAATATGCTTCTCAACCATAGGAAAACAATCATTTGTGTAAAAGTAGCTAGCTAGCGTTAGCATTTAGCGTTAGCATTTAGCGTTAGCATTAGCGTTAGCATCCAGCACGCAACATTTCAACAAAAACATAAAAGCCTTCAAATAAAATCATTTACCTTTGAAGAACTTCTGATGTTTTCAATGAGGATACTCTCAGTTAGATAGCAGATGCTCAGTTTTTCCAAAAAGATTCTTTGTGTATTAGAAATAGCTCTGTTTTATACATCACATTTGGCTACCAAAAAAAATCCGAAAATTCAGTCCTCAAAACGCGAACTTTTTTCCAAATTAACTCCATGATATCGACTGAAAACATGGCAAACGTTGTTTAGAATCAATCATCAAGGTGTTTTTCACATATCTCTTCATTGATACATCGTTCTTGGACACATGGTTTCTCCCCTATATCAAATGGAAAAGTACGAGCAGCTGGCAATTGCGCACCGAATTCCACGCAGGACACCAGGCGGACACTTGGAAAATGTAGTCTCTTATGGTCAATCTTCCAATGATATGCCTACAAATACGTCACAATGCTGCTAAGACCTTGGGCGAACGACAGAAAGTGTAGGCTCATTCCTTGCGCAATCACAGCCATATAAGGAGACAATGGAAAACAGAGCTTCAGAAATTCTGCTAATTCCTGGTTGATGCATCATCTTGGTTTCGCCTGTAGAATGAGTTCTGGGGCACTTACAGACAAAATCTTTGCAGATTCTGAAACTTCAGAGTGTTTTCTTTCCAAAACTATATGCATAGTCGAGCATCTTTTCGTGACAAAATTTTTCTTTCCAAAACTATATGCATAGTCGAGCATCTTTTCGTGACAAAATATCGCGCTTAAAACGGGAACGTTTTTTTATCCAAAAATGAAATAGCGCCCCTAGAGATCTAACAGGTTAATGAAGTAGTGCTTGTTAGTTTGTATTCTTTAATGAAGTAGTGCTTGTTAGTTTATCTTCTTTAATGAGGTAGTGCTTGTTTGCATCTTGTTAGTTTATCTTCTTTAATGATGTAGTGCTTGTTGGCATCTTGTTAGTTTATCTTCTTTAATGAATTAGTGCTTGTTAGCATCTTGTTAAGACACCAACGTCCCCTGCCACAAGCAATTCAAGCTACTTCCAGAAATAAAGTTTGAATCATCCAATGAGATCTCTAAACCTGAATGATGTGTATTTCCTGTCTTCTAATATGTTTCATTTCCTCTCAGTGGGAGCTGCCATCTCCACACCACGTGCTGAGATTTCAGCCTTCGGCCAACCTGGAGCTGGTCCCTGTGTTTCCCCATCTGCACCGCTCAGTGCTGCCTCCTCACTGTGGCAAAGGATGGGTGGAGAAACAGGTCCCCGACTACAAGGTAGACAAACCACTGCAACCTGGCCTGAGTCGCAAATGGCACCCTACTCCCTATATAGAGTCCTATGGGCCCTGGTCACAAGTAGTGCATAGGGTGCCATTTGATCTGCATACAGGGTCTCAGACTTCAGCTGTATATGTCACAGATAGACTCACTGTAATCCCTGCTGTATCTGTCACAGATAGACTCACTGTAATCCCTGCTGTGTCTGTCACAGATAGACTCACTGCCGTATCTGTCACAGATAGACACACTGTAATCCCTGCTGTATCTGTCACAGATAGACTCACTGTAATCCCTGCTGTATCTGTCACAGATAGACTCACTGTAATCCCTGCTGTGTCTGTCACAGATAGACTCACTGCCGTATCTGTCACAGATAGACACACTGTAATCCCTGCTGTATCTGTCACAGATAGACTCACTGTAATCCCTGCTGTGTCTGTCACAGATAGACTCACTGTAATCCCAGCTGTGTCTGTCACAGATAGACTCACTGTCATATCTCTCACAGATAGACTCACTGTAATCCCAGCTGTATCTGTTACAGATAGACTCACTGTCGTATCTGTCACAGATAGACTCACTGTAATCCCTGCTGTATCTGTCACAGACAGACTCACTGTAATCCCGGCTGTATCTGTCACAGACAGACTCACTGTAATCCCTGCTGTATCTGTCACAGATACTCACTGTAATCCCTGCTGTGTCTGTCACAGATAGACTCACTGCCGTATCTGTCACAGATAGACACACTGTAATCCCTGCTGTATCTGTCACAGATAGACTCACTGTAATCCCTGCTGTATCTGTCACAGATAGACTCACTGTAATCCCTGCTGTGTCTGTCACAGATAGACTCACTGCCGTATCTGTCACAGATAGACACACTGTAATCCCTGCTGTATCTGTCACAGATAGACTCACTGTAATCCCTGCTGTGTCTGTCACAGATAGACTCACTGTAATCCCTGCTGTGTCTGTCACAGATAGACTCACTGTCGTATCTGTCACAGATAGACTCACTGTAATCCCAGCTGTATCTGTTACAGATAGACTCACTGTCGTATCTGTCACAGATAGACTCACTGTAATCCCAGCTGTATCTGTCACAGACAGACTCACTGTAATCCCGGCTGTATCTGTCACAGACAGACTCACTGTAATCCCTGCTGTATCTGTCACAGATAGACTCACTGTCGTATCTGTCACAGATAGACTCACTGTAATCCCAGCTGTATCTGTCACAGACAGACTCACTGTAATCCCGGCTGTATCTGTCACAGACAGACTCACTGTAATCCCTGCTGTATCTGTCACAGATAGACTCACTGTCGTATCTGTCACAGATAGACTCAATGTAATCCCTGCTGTATCTGTCACAGATAGACTCACTGTAGTCCCTGCTGTATCTGTCACAGATAGACTCACTATAATCCCTGCTGTGTCTGTCACAGATAGACTCACTGCCGTATCTGTCACAGATAGACTCACTGTAATCCCTGCTGTATCTGTCACAGACAGACTCACTGTAATCCCGGCTGTATCTGTCACAGACATACTCACTGTAATCCCTGCTGTATCTGTCACAGATAGACTCACTGTCGTATCTGTCACGGATAGACTCAATGTAATCCCTGCTGTATCTGTCACAGATAGACTCACTGTAATCCCTGCTGTATCTGTCACAGATAGACTCACTGTAATCCCTGCTGTGTCTGTCACAGATAGACTCACAACCGTATCTGTCACAGATAGACTCACTGTAATCCCTGCTGTATCTGTCACAGATAGACTCACTGTAATCCCTGCTGTGTCTGTCACAGATAGACTCACTGTAATCCCTGCTGTATCTGTCACAGATAGACTCACTGTAATCCCTGCTGTATGTGTCACAGATAGACTCACTGCCGTATCTGTCACAGATAGACTCACTGTAATCCCTGCTGTATCTGTCACAGACAGACTCACTGTAATCCCGGCTGTATCTGTCACAGACAGACTCACTGTAATCCCTGCTGTATCTGTCACAGATAGACTCACTGTCATATCTGTCACAGATAGACTCAATGTAATCCCTGCTGTATCTGTCACAGATAGACTCACTGTAATCCCTGCTGTATCTGTCAAAGATAGACTCACTGTAATCCCTGCTGTGTCTGTCACAGATAGACTCACTGCCGTATCTGTCACAGATAGACTCACTGTAATCCCTGCTGTATCTGTCACAGATAGACTCACTGTAATCCCTGCTGTGTCTGTCACAGATAGACTCACTGTAATCCCTGCTGTATCTGTCACAGATAGACTCACTGCCGTATCTGTCACAGATAGACTCACTGTAATCCCTGCTGTATCTGTCACAGATAGACTCACTGTAATCCCTGCTGTGTCTGTCACAGATAGACTCACTGCCGTATCTGTCACAGATAGACTCAATGTAATCCCTGCTGTATCTGTCACAGATAGACTCACTGTAATCCCTGCTGTGTCTGTCACAGATAGACTCACTGCCGTATCTGTCACAGATAGACTCACTGTAATCCCTGCTGTGTCTGTCACAGATAGACTCACTGTAATCCCTGCTGTATCTGTCACAGATAGACTCACTGCCGTATCTGTCACAGATAGACTCACTGCCGTATCTGTCACAGATAGACTCACTGTAATCCCTGCTGTGTCTGTCACAGATAGACTCAATGTAATCCCTGCTGTATCTGTCACAGATAGACTCACTGTCGTATCTGTCACAGATAGACTCACTGTAATCCCTGCTGTGTCTGTCACAGATATACCTACTGTAATCCCTGCTGTATCTGTCACAGATAGACTCACTGTAATCCCGGCTGTATCTGTCACTGTACAGTTATCACTGTAATGGTCAAGGACAGTTATCACTGTAATTTTTATTTATTTTACCTTTATTTAACTAGGCAAGTCAGTTAAGAACAAATTCTTATTTTCAATGACGGCCTAGAAACAGTGGGTTAACTGCCTGTTCAGGGGTTCACAGATTTGTACCTTGTCAGCTCGGTTACTAGTCCAACGCTCTAACCACTAGGCTACCCTGCCGCCCCAATGGTCAAGGACAGTTATCACTGTATGATTACAGACAGTTATCACTGTAATGATTACAGACAGTTATCACTGAACAGTTCACACTGTAATCCCTGTAATGGTAAATGATTACACTGTAATGATTACAGACAGTTATCACTGAACAGTTCACACTGTATGATTACAGACAGTTATCACTGAACAGTTCACACTGTATGATTACAGACAGTTATCACTGAACAATTCACACTGTATGATTACAGACAGTTATCACTGTATGATTACAGACAGTTATCACTGTATGATTACAGACAGTTATCACTGTATGATTACAGACAGTTATCACTGTATGATTACAGACAGTTATCACTGAACAGTTCACACTGTAATCCCTGTAATGGTTAATGATTACACTGTAATGATTACGGACACTGTTCAAGGACTGTTCAAGGACAGTTCAAACTGTAATCTCTGTAATGGTTAAGGACAGTTGACTCTGTAAGCACTATATTGTATTATTTTACCTTTATTTAACTTGGCAAGTCAGTTAAGAACCCATTCTTATTAACAATGACAGCATATGAACAGTGGATTGCCTTGTTCAGAGGCAGAACAACAGATGGATTGGCAGCTCGGGGATTTGATCTAGCAACCTTTCGGTTACTGGCCCAACACTCTAACCACTAGGCTACCTGCCGCCCCGTAATGGTCAAGGACAGGTCAATTTGAAGAGGGTCTCTGTATTAGGCCCTTGTTTTCTTTCTATGATTGTGGAATTGCCTGTCATCTCTGTGTTTCAAGATTTACAACAGCTGTCCTGAACAACATCGTGACTCTCTGTGTCTCTAGGTTTTCCCAGACACTCTTCCTTAACTCTGTGTGTCTTCCTCAGGAAATCTGTTTGGAGGGTATAAACAGACATAAAGGTCCAGTTTACCTGAAAACTCTTGCTTCTCTATATCTCTAGGTTTACCTGATCAACAACTTGTCTCTCCGTCTTTAGGTTTACCTGATCAACAACGTGTCTCTCTGTCTCTAGGTTTACCTAATCAACAACTTGTCTCTCTGTCTCTAGGTTTACCTGATCAACAACTTGTCTCTCTGTCTCTAGGTTTACCTAATCAACAACTTGTCTCTCTGTCTCTAGGTTTACCTAATCAACAACTTGTCTCTCTGTCTCTAGGTTTATCTGATCAACAACTTGTCTCTGTGTTTGTAGGTTTATCTGAACAAGAACTTGCCTCTGTCTTTGTTTTTCTATGTGTACCTGACGCTCCTGCCTCCCTTGTGTCTCTAGGCATACTTGAACAACACTCTGGCTCTGGAGAACACCTGGCTTACTCCGGAGGAAATAGGAATCTTCCAGCGGCACGAAAAACCATTGTTGATGACAAATCAAATGGCAATGAGCATATCTAGGCCAGCTACTGCCTCCAGGAGTCTCAACTCTCTCCTCATGTCACCCAGACCTGCTGCCTCCAGGAGTCTCAACTCTCTCCTCATGTCACCCAGACCTGCTGCCTCCAGGAGTCTCAACTCTCTCCTCATGTCACCCAGACGTATATCAGGTTAGTGGAGTGTTGTTTTACCTAGCGACCTGCTCCGTACTTTACAAGTCTGTCTGCTGCCTCCTCTCAGCCACAGCCCCATCTATCCGCTGTTCTCCTCATAATGGTTATCATCTTTAATTCGTTTTCTGATCCCAAAGTTTAATCCCCTCTTTTTAAACAGACTGGAGAGATAGCAGCAGTACTCCCACCGTGTCCCAAATGGCACCCTATTCTCTATATAGTGCACTACTTTTGACCAGGTCCCTATGGCACTACACATAGGGAATAGGGTGGAAATTTGGGATGCATCCACTGTCAATCTGCATTTTACGCTACTTGTTAAAACTTTACGAGGAGCCGTACCATCTGTGAGTGTGTAGGAGGGGAGTTGGGTTGGGAAGAGGCATGCGTGAACAGGAACCTCATTAAACACAATTGGTTTCAGATACGTTGGTTTCAGATACATTGGTTTCAGGGCTGCTGAAGTGGAACCGTTTACCAGTCAGTGGGTAGCAGCGTTCTCCTGCTTCTCTGACGGAAGGCTCCAGAGGGGTTTATTCCGCAGATAAACCTAGTATGGTGACACTGACATATAGGTTGACTATCAAATGGCACCCTGTTCCCTATATAGTGCACTTCTTCTGGATACTAAGAGCATGTATTATTAGGTAGGCATGGAGACTCTATTCCCTATTAACTAAATGACCTTGGTCAAAAGTAGTGCGCTTATATAGGGGAACAGGAAGCCACTTGGGACTCGGGCTGGGTCTCTGCTCTGCGACAAGGGCACTTGGTGACCTGACGAAACAAGCTGTAAAAAGGTGGGAACGTCAGAGAACAAACCATGACTGAGGAATGACTGAGATGTTTCTTCTTGTTGTTTGTCTGAATCAGGAGTAAAGGAGAACACTAACCTCACACTGAGCTGAACCAGGCTGTGTTGCACCTGGGAAATGTGGATACTTCCCAAATGGCACCCTGCTGATTTTAATGCACTCCTTATAACCAGGGTCCTTACGACTCTAGTGCACTATATAGGGAATAGTGTTTGATTTGGGACGAAGCCTTAGTGCTGGAAGTTATAGTGTCCAGGTATAGTACTGTGTGAGGAAAGTCATGTATGACAAGGTAAAAATCTGTTGTTCCGCGCCTGAGCAAGGCCGTTAACCCACTGTTCCCCTGAGCAAGGCAGTTAACCCACTGTTCCCCTGAACAAGGCCGTTAACCCACTGTTCCCCTGAGCAAGGCAGTTAACCCACTGTTCCCCTGAGCAAGGCAGTTAACCCACTGTTCCCCTGAGCAAGGCCGTTAACCCACTGTTCCCCTGAGCAAGGCCGTTAACCCACTGTTCCCCTGAGCAAGGCCGTTAACCCACTGTTCCCCTGAGCAAGGCCGTTAACCCACTGTTCCCCTGAGCAAGGCCGTTAACCCACTGTTCCCCTGAACAAGGCAGTAACCCACTGTTCCCCTGAGCAAGGCCGTTAACCCACTGTTCCCCTGAGCAAGGCAGTTAACCCACTGTTCCCCTGAACAAGGCAGTTAACCCACTGTTCCCCTGAGCAAGGCAGTTAACCCACTGTTCCCCTGAACAAGGCAGTTAACCCACTGTTCCCCTGAGCAAGGCAGTTAACCCACTGTTCCCCTGAGCAAGGCCGTTAACCCACTGTTCCCCTGAGCAAGGCAGTTAACCCACTGTTCCCCTGAGCAATGCCGTTAACCCACTGTTCCCCTGAACAAGGCAGTTAACCCACTGTTCCCCTGAACAAGGCCGTTAACCCACTGTTCCCCTGAGCAATGCAGTTCACCCTGCGTACCACTGCTGGCTTGCTTCTGAAGCTAAGCAGGGTTGGTCCTGGTCAGTCCTTGGATGGGAGACCAGATGCTGCTGGAAGTGGTGTTGGAGGGCCAGTAGGAGGCACTCTTTCCACTGGTCTAAAAAATATCCCAATGCCCCAGGGCAGTGATTGGGGACACTGCCCTGTGTAGGGTGCCGTCTCTCGGATGGGACGTTAAACGGGTGTCCTGACTCTCTGAGATCATTAAAGATCCCATGGCACTTATCGTAAGAGTAGGGGTGTTAACCCCGGTGTCCTGGCTAAATTCCCAATCTGACCCTCAAACCATCACGGTCACCTAATAATCCCCCAGTTTACAATTGGCTCATTCATCCCCCTCCTCTCCCCTGTAACTATTCCCCAGGTCGTTGCTGCAAATGAGAACGTATTCTCAGTCAACTTACCTGGTAAAATAACGGATAAATAAATAAATAAATAAAAAAACCACTGTTCCCCTGAGCAAGGCCGTTAACCCACTGTTCCCCTGAGCCAGGCAGTTAACCCACTGTTCCCCTGAGCAAGGCAGTTAATCCACTGTTCCCCTGAAGAAGGCAGTTAACCCACTGTTCCCCTGAGCAAGGCCGTTAACCCACTGTTCCCCTGAACAAGGCAGTTAACCCACTGTTCCCAGCAGCTCCAGATCCAATGTGATAATGGAGATGTCTCTATGTGATAATGGAGATGTCTCAATGTGATAATGGAGATGTCTCTATGTGATAATGGAGTTGATCCAATGTGATACTGGAGATTTCTCAATGTGATAATGGAGATGTCTCTATGTGATAATGGAGATGATCCAATGTGATAATGGAGATGTCTCTATGTGATAATGGAGATGTCTCAATGTGATACTGGAGATGTCTCTATGTGATAATGGAGATGTCTCTATGTGATAATGGAGTTGATCCAATGTGATACTGGAGATGTCTCTATGTGATAATGGAGATGTCTCTATGTGATAATGGAGATGATCCAATGTGATAATGGAGATGTCTCTATGTGATAATGGAGATGTCTATGTGATAATGGAGATGATCCAATGTGATAATGGAGATGTCTCTATGTGATGCCGAATGGAACCATATTCTTTTAAGCCCCATTTATACTTGGGTCTAACATGAGTTGTTTGTCCTGATCTTGTCCTCATTCTGATTGTGCCCACATTTTTTTGACCAGTGTAGACCTAGTTCCCTGGTCAAAATAAGTGCACTGCATAGGGTATATGGTGCCATTTGGGAAGCATGCGATATGATGGGGTGTGATGGCTCGTTTTCATATTGGGTTCATTATATTGGGTCCTGTATATTGGGTTCATTATATTGGGTCCTGTGTATTGGGTGCTGTGTATTGGGTCCTGTATATTGGGTCCTGTGTATTGGTTCCTGTATATTGGGTCCTGTTTATTGGGTCCTGTGTATTGGGTCCTGTGTATTGGGTCCTGTGTATTGGGTCCATTATATTGGGTCCTGGTCCTGTGTATTGGGTTCATTATATTGGGTCCTGTGTATTGGGTCCTGTATTTTGGGTCCTGTATATTGGGTCCTGTGTATTGGGCTGGTGTTGGCGTGACCGTTTTTTGGCCGGAGAATAAATCACGATATACTGAACCCTGCTCTCTGCGCCTGATTCCAACCCACCACTCCTAGTATCCCGTGACACCTGTTTATTGGGTCCTGTATATTGGGTCCTTTGTATTGGTCCTGGTCCTGTATATTGGGTTCTGTATATTGGGTTCTGTATATTGGTCCTGGTCCTGTATATTGGGTCTTGTATAATGGATTCTGTATATTGGGTTCTGTATATTGGGTCCTGGTCCTGTATATTGGGTCCTGTATATTGGGTCCTGGTCCTGTATATTGGGTCTTGTATATTGGGTCCTGTATATTGGGTCCTGTGTATTGGGTCCTGTGTATTGGTCCTGTATATTGGGTCCTGTATATTGGTCCTGTATATTGGGTCCTGTGTATTGGGTCCTGTATATTGGGTTCTGTATATTGGGTCCTGTATATTGGGTCCTGTATATTGGTCCTGGTCCTCTATATTGGGTCCTGGTCCTGTATATTGGGTCCTGTATATTGGTCCTGCATATTGGTCCTGTATATTGGGTCCTGTATATTGGGTCCTGTGTATTGGGTCCTGTATATTGGGTCCTGTATATTGGGTCCTGTATATTGGGTCCTGTGTATTGGGTCCTGTACATTGGGTCCTGTATATTGGGTCCTGTATATTGGGTCCTGTGTATTGGGTCCTGTACATTGGGTCCTGTATATTGGGTCCTGTATATTGGGTTCTGTATATTTGGTCCTGTATATTTGGTCCTGTATATTGGGTCCTGTATATTGGTCCTGGTCCTGTATATTGGGTCCTGGTCCTGTATATTGGGTCCTGTATATTGGTCCTGGTCCTGTATATTGGGTCCTGTATATTGGGTCCTGTATATTGGGTTCTGTATATTGGGTCCTGGTCCTTTATATTGGGTCTTGTATATTGGGTCCTGTATATTGGGTCTTGTATATTGGGTCTTATATATTGAGTTCTGTATATTGGGTTCTGTATATTGGGTTCTGTATATTGGGTTCTGTATATTGGGTCCTGGTCCTGTATATTGGGTCTTGTATATTGGGTCCTGTATATTGGGTCTTGTATATTGAGTTCTGTATATTGGGTTCTGTATATTGGGTTCTGTATATTGGGTTCTGTATATTGAGTTCTGTATATTGAGTTCTGTATATTGAGTTCTGTATATTGAGTTCTGTATATTGGGTCCTGTATATTGAGTTCTGTATATTGGGTTCTGTATATTGAGTTCTGTATATTGAGTTCTGTATATTGAGTTCTGTATATTGGGTTCTGTATATTGAGTTCTGTATATTGGGTTCTGTATATTGGGTCCTGGTCCTGTATATTGGGTTCTGGTCCTGTATATTGGGTCCTGTGTATTGGGTCCTGTATATTGGGTCCTGTATTTTGGGTCCTGTGTATTGGTCCTGGTCCTGTATATTGGGTCTTGTGTATTGGTCCTGGTCCTGTATATTGGGTCCTGTATATTGGGTCTTGTATATTGGGTCCTGTACATTGGGTCCTGTATATTGGGTCCTGTATATTGGGTATTGTATATTGGGTCCTGTATATTGGGTCTTGTATATTGAGTCCTGTGTATTGGGTCCTGTATATTGGGTCCTGTATATTGGGTTCTGTATTTTGGGTCCTGGTCCTGTATATTGGGTTCTGTATATTGGGTTCTGTATATTGGGTCCTGGTCCTGTATATTGGGTCTTGTATATTGGGTCCTGTATATTGGGTCCTGTGTATTTAATTAGGACCTTAGGGACATCTTGAGGATAATCAAATTCATATTTTATCTCCAGCTTTACATACATAAAACGCTTTACAGTGGGACATATACACTATGTATCCTCTTTACAAATCAAATCAAATCAAATGTTATTTGTCACATACTCATGGTTAGCAGATGTTAATGTGAGTGTAGCGAAATGCCTGTGCTTCTAGTTCCGACAATGCAGTAATCACCAACGAGTCATCGAACCTATCAATTTCACAACAGCTACCTTATACACACAAGTGTAAAGGGATAAAGAATATGTACATAAAGATACATGAATGAGTGATGGTACAGAGCGGCATAGGCAAGATGCAGTAGATGGTATCGAGTACAGTATATACATATTTCCATTATTAAAGTGGCTGGAGTTGAGTCAGTATGTTGGCAGCTGCCACTCAATGTTAGTGGTGGCTGTTTAACAGTCTGATGGCCTTGAGATAGAAGCTGTTTTTCAGTCTCTCTGTGTTAGTGATGGCTGTTTAACAGTCTGATGGCCTTGAGATAGAAGCTGTTTTTCAGTCTCTCGGTCCCAGCTTTGATGCACCTGTACTGACCTCGCCTTCTGGATGATAGCGGGGTGAACAAGCAGTGGCTCGGGTGGTTGTTGTCCTTGATGATCTTTATGGCCTTCCTGTGACATCGGGTGGTGTAGGTGTCCTGGAGGGCAGGTAGTTTGCCCCCGGTGATACGTTGTGCAGACCTCACTACCCTCTGGAGAGCCTTACGGTTGTGGGCGGAGCAGTTGCCGTACCAGGCGGTGATTGTGTGTCTGTAAAAGTTTGTGAGTGCTTTTGGTGACAAGCAAAATTTCTCCTGCCTCCTGAGAAGGCTTCTGCGCCTTCTTCACCACGCTGTCTGTGTGGGTGGACCAATTCAGTTTGTCCGTGATGTGTACGCCGAGGAACTTAATTTACTACCCTCTCCACTACTGTCCCGTCGATGTGGATAGGGGGTGCTCCCTCTGCTGTTTCCTGAAGTCCACGTTCATCTCCTTTGTTTTGGTGACTTTGAGTGTGAGGTTATTTTCCTGAAACCACACTCCGAGGACCCTCACCTCCTCCCTGTAGGCCGTCTCGACGCTGTTGGTAATCAAGCCTACCACTGCAGTGTCGTCTGCAAACTTGACGATTGAGTTGCAGTCGTGGATGAACAGGGAGTACAGGAGAGGGCTCAGAACGCACCCTTGTGGGGCCCCAGTGTTGAGGATCAGTGGGGTGGAGATGTTGTTTCCTACAATCACCACCTGTGGGCGGCCCGTCAGGAAGTCCAGGACCCAGTTGCACAGGACGGGGTCGAGACCCAGCTTGATGACGAGTTTGGAGGATACTATGGTGTTAAATGCTGAGCTGTAGTCGATGAACAGCATTCTCACTTAGGTATTCCTCTCTTCCAGATGGGTTAGGGCAGTGTGCAGTGTGGTTGCGATTGTGTCGTCTATGGACCTATTGTGGCGGTAAGCATATTGGAGTGGATCTAGGGTGTCAGGTAGGGTGGAGGTGATATGGTCCTTGACTAGTCTCTCAAAGCACTTCATGATGACGGAAGTGAGTGCTACGGGGCTTTAGTCGTTTAGCCAATGGTGGCCCTCTTGAAGCATTCGGGAACAGCAGACTGGGATAAGGATTGATTGAATATGTTCGTTAACACACCAGCCAGCTGGTCTGTGCATACTCTTAGGACGCGGCTGGGGATGCCGTCTGGGCCTGCAGCCTTGCGGGGGTTAACACGTTTAAATGTTTTACTCACGTCGGCTGCAGTGAAGGAGAGTCCGCAGGTTTTGGTAGCGGACCGTGTTAGTGGCATTGTATTGTCCTCAAAGCGAGCAAAGAAGTTGTTTAGTCTGTCTGGGAGCAAGACATCCTGGTCCTCGACGGGGCTGGTTTTCTTTTTGTAATCCGTGATTAACTGTAGACCCTACCACATACCTCTTGTGTCTGAGCAGTTGAATTGCGACTCTACTTTGTCTCTATACTGACTAAGCTTGTTTGATTGCCGTGCGGAGGGAATAGCTACACTGTTTGTATTCGGTCATGTTTCCGGTCACCTTGCCCTGATTAAAAGCAGTGGTTCGCGCTTTCAGTTTCACGCGAATGCTGCCATCAATCCACGGTTTCTGGTTTGGGAATGTTTTAATCGTTGCTATGGGAACGACATCTTCAACGCACGTTCTAATGAACTCGCACACCGAATCAGCGTATTCGTCAATGTTGTTGTCTGACGCAATACGAAACATATCCCAGTCCACATGATCGAAGCAATCTTGAAGCGTGGAATCAGATTGGTCGGACCAGCGTTGAACAGAGCTGAGCGCGGGAGCTTCCTGTTTTAGTTTCTGTCTATAGGCAGGGAGCAACAAAATGGAGTCGTGGTCAGCTTTTCCGAAAGGAGGGCGGGGTAGGGCCTTATATGCGCCGCAGAAGTTAGAATAACAATGATCCAAGGTTTTACCAGCCCTGGTAGCACAATTGAGTTAGAATGAATGCAGCCTCAGAATATGTGGTTTCCAGTTTACATAGAGTCAAATAAAGTTTGTTCAGGGCCATCGATGTGTCTGCTTGGGGGGGAATTTTTGCGGCTGTGATTATAATCGAAGAGAATTCTCTTGGTAGATAATGATATAATAATGCGGTCGACATTTGATTGTGAGGAATTCTAGGTCAGGTGAACAGTGGGTCATGTACAGTATGTATCCTCTATACAGTGGGTCATGTATAGTATGTATCCTCTATACAGTGGGTCATATACAGTATGTATCCTCTATACAGTGGGTCATATACAGTATGTATCCTCTATACAGTGGGTCATATACAGTATGTATCCTCTATACAGTGGGCCATATACAGTATGTATCCTCTATACAGTGGGTCATATACAGTATGTATCCTCTATACAGTGGGTCATATACAGTATGTATCCTCTATACAGTGGGTCATATACAGTATGTATCCTCTATACAGTGGGTCATATACAGTATGTATCCTCTATACAGTGGGTCATATACAGTATGTATCCTCTATACAGTGGGTCATATACAGTATGTATCCTCTATACAGTGGGTCATATACAGTATGTATCCTCTATACAGTGGGTCATACAGTATGTATCCTCTATACAGTGGGTCATATACAGTATGTATCCTCTATACAGTGGGTCATATACAGTATGTATCCTCTATACAGTGGGTCATATACAGTATGTATCCTCTATACAGTGGGTCATATACAGTATGTATCCTCTATACAGTGGGTCATGTACAGTATGTATCCTCTATACAGTATGTATCCTCTATACAGTGGGTCATATACAGTATGTATCCTCTATACAGTGGGTCATATACAGTATGTATCCTCTATACAGTGGGTCATATACAGTATGTATCCTCTATACAGTGGGTCATATACAGTATGTATCCTCTATACAGTGGGTCATATACAGTATGTATCCTCTATACAGTGAGTCATGTACAGTATGTATCCTCTATACAGTATGTATCCTCTATACAGTGGGTCATATACAGTATGTATCCTCTATACAGTGGGTCATATACAGTATGCATTCTGTTAAAATTTAAATGAACAAACTTGCAGCTGTGCGAATTTGAGTTCTTCCTAAACGCTTTCCTAACAGTAGCATCATGAAAAAACAACTGCACTACAGGGACTTGTCCTTCTAAGATACTTGACAGGATGTTGTTTTTAAGTCACTAATAGTGCATTTCTCCAGCCAGCCCATGACAGTCCATCCATCACTTTCACCCACCCATTGCATTTTTCAGCTGTGCTAGCCTTCAGTTTCTAAAAGCCTCCAGGCTGAGAGCTGAAAACTGAAATCCCTTGGACAGTGTTGACTGTCAGACAGACGGGTGGGCATGTAGTGCAGTGTTGTGTTGTAATTATACAATCAATTACTTGTCTGGATGATTGAATACTTGTCTGTTCTGTGGCTAGCACCTCGCTGTGGATCACAGGCTTATGGGAGGGATCTTCCTCTTTAATGAGACCATGTCTCTCAGCAGACTGCTGACAAGGTGAAGTCCTGATCTGCATCCCCAATGCTACTCTATACCCTACATACCGCACTGCTTAGAAACAGAGCCCTATGGACCCCGGTCAAAAGTAGTGCACTATTATAGGGACTAGGGTGCCATTTTGGGGTCACAGTCCTACTCGACCTTATCACTGCTGCGGTCCTTGTTCCTTAGTTACCATCAGCTTCACTCCTGTTGAGTTAAAGATGCTTTGTCAGACCGACGGGAGAGAAAGGGAGAAACAGCCTTTGGTTGGTCCCTGACTGCATCTCACATGGCAACATGTTCTCTGTATCGTCCTTTGATTTAACCCTTATTTTACCAGGTCAGTTGACTGAGAACAGGTTCTCATTTACAGCAACGACCTGGGGGGGGGGGGGGGGGGGGGGGGGTGAATGAGACAATTGTAAGATGGGGATGATTAGGTGACCGTGATGGTATGAGGGCCAGATTGGGAATTTAGCCAGGACACCGGGGTTTAACACCCCTACTCTTACGATAAGTCCCATGGGATCTTTAGTGACCACAGAGGGTCAGGACACCCGTTTAACGTCCCATCCGAAATACGGATATATAGTATGCTACCTTTGGCTAAAGCCCTATTGGTATCAGTCAAAAGTAGTGCACTATATATATATAGGGTGCCACAGGGCTCTGGTTCAAGGTAGTGCACTATATAGGGAATAGGGTGCCATTTGAGAAGGTGACCATCACTGTTTGACTGTTGAACAATCCTCCGTCCAGCAGCTCATATCTCCCATCCCTCTGCTGTCTGTCTGCCACAGATCAGACTGCACTGTGTTTAAGATCGTGCTCTTCGTGTGATGTGATAATATGAAATATAATATGTTATAGTATGTTATGAAAGCATCATGTGAAGCTATAGTATGTTATGAAAGCATCACGTGAAGCTATAGTATGTTATGAAACCTTTATATGAAGCTATAGTATGTTATGAAAGCTTTATATGAAGCTATAGTATGTTATGAAAGCATCATGTGAAGCTATAGTATGTTATGAAAGCTTTATATGAAGCTATAGTATGTTATGAAAGCTTTATATGAAGCTATAGTATGTTATGAAAGCATCACGTGAAGCTATAGTATGTTATGAAAGCATCATGTGAAGCTATAGTATGTTATGAAAGCATCATGTGAAGCTATAGTATGTTATGAAAGCATCATGTGAAGCTATAGTATGTTATGAAAGCATCATGTGAAGCTATAGTATGTTATGAAAGCATCATGTGAAGCTATAGTATGTTATGAAAGCTTTATATGAAGCTATAGTATGTTATGAAAGCATCATGTGAAGCTATAGTATGTTATGAAAGCTTTATATGAAGCTATAGTATGTTATGAAAGCATCACGTGAAGCTATAGTATGTTATGAAACCTTTATATGAAGCTATAGTATGTTATGAAAGCATCATGTGAAGCTATAGTATGTTATGAAAGCTTTATATGAAGCTATAGTATGTTATGAAAGCTTTATGTGAAGCTATAGTATGTTATGAAAGCATCATGTGAAGCTATAGTATGTTATGAAAGCTTTATATGAAGCTATAGTATGTTATGAAAGCTTTATGTGAAGCTATAGTATGTTATGAAAGCATCATGTGAAGCTATAGTATGTTATGAAAGCATCATGTGAAGCTATAGTATGTTATGAAAGCTTTATATGAAGCTATAGTATGTTATGAAAGCTTTATGTGAAGCTATAGTATGTTATGAAAGCATCACGTGAAGCTATAGTATGTTATGAAAGCATCATGTGAAGCTATAGTATGTTATGAAAGCATCACGTGAAGCTATAGTATGTTATGAAAGCTTTATATGAAGCTATAGTATGTTATGAAAGCATCACGTGAAGCTATAGTATGTTATGAAAGCATCATGTGAAGCTATAGTATGTTATGAAAGCATCACGTGAAGCTATAGTATGTTATGAAAGCTTTATATGAAGCTATAGTATGTTATGAAAGCATCACGTGAAGCTATAGTATGTTATGAATGCATCACGTGAAGCTATAGTATGTTATGAAAGCATCACGTGAAGCTGTAGTATGTTATGAAAGCATCACGTGAAGCTATAGTATGTTATGAAACCTTTATATGAAGCTATAGTATGTTATGAAAGCATCATGTGAAGCTATAGTATGTTATGAAAGCTTTATATGAAGCTATAGTATGTTATGAAAGCTTTATATGAAGCTATAGTATGTTATGAAAGCATCACGTGAAGCTATAGTATGTTATGAATGCATCACGTGAAGCTATAGTATGTTATGAAAGCATCACGTGAAGCTATAGTATGTTATGAAAGCATCACGTGAAGCTATAGTATGTTATGAAAGCATCATGTGAAGCTATAGTATGTTATGAAAGCTTTATATGAAGCTATAGTATGTTATGAAAGCATCACGTGAAGCTATAGTATGTTATGAAAGCTTTATATGAAGCTATAGTATGTTATGAAAGCATCACGTGAAGCTATAGTATGTTATGAATGCATCACGTGAAGCTATAGTATGTTATGAAAGCATCACGTGAAGCTGTAGTATGTTATGAAAGCATCACGTGAAGCTATAGTATGTTATGAAACCTTTATATGAAGCTATAGTATGTTATGAAAGCATCATGTGAAGCTATAGTATGTTATGAAAGCTTTATATGAAGCTATAGTATGTTATGAAAGCTTTATATGAAGCTATAGTATGTTATGAAAGCATCACGTGAAGCTATAGTATGTTATGAATGCATCACGTGAAGCTATAGTATGTTATGAAAGCATCACGTGAAGCTATAGTATGTTATGAAAGCATCACGTGAAGCTATAGTATGTTATGAAAGCATCATGTGAAGCTATAGTATGTTATGAAAGCTTTATATGAAGCTATAGTATGTTATGAAAGCATCACGTGAAGCTATAGTATGTTATGAAAGCATCATGTGAAGCTATAGTATGTTATGAAAGCTTTATATGAAGCTATAGTATGTTATGAATGCATCACGTGAAGCTATAGTATGTTATGAATGCATCACGTGAAGCTATAGTATGTTATGAAAGCATCACGTGAAGCTATAGTATGTTATGAATGCATCACGTGAAGCTATAGTATGTTATGAATGCATCACGTGAAGCTATAGTATGTTATGAAAGCATCACGTGAAGCTATAGTATGTTATGAATGCATCACGTGAAGCTATAGTATGTTATGAAAGCATCATGTGAAGCTATAGTATGTTATGAAAGCATCACGTGAAGCTATAGTATGTTATGAATGCATCACGTGAAGCTATAGTATGTTATGAAAGCATCATGTGAAGCTATAGTATGTTATGAAAGCTTTATATGAAGCTATAGCATGTTATGAAAGCATCACGTGAAGCTATAGTATGTTATGAAAGCATCACGTGAAGCTATAGCATGTTATGAAAGCTTTAAATGAAGCTATAGCATGTTATGAAAGCATCACGTGAAGCTATAGTATGTTATGAAAGCTTTATATGAAGCTATAGTATGTTATGAAAGCTTTATGTGAAGCTATAGTATGTTATGAAAGCATCATGTGAAGCTATAGTATGTTATGAAAGCATCACGTGAAGCTATAGTATGTTATGAAAGCTTTATATGAAGCTATAGTATGTTATGAAAGCATCACGTGAAGCTATAGTATGTTATGAAACCTTAATATGAAGCTATAGTATGTTATGAAAGCTTTATATGAAGCTATAGTATGTTATGAAAGCATCACGTAAAGCTATAGTATGTTATGAAAGCATCACGTGAAGCTATAGTATGTTATGAAAGCATCATGTGAAGCTATAGTATGTTATGAAAGCTTTATATGAAGCTATAGTATGTTATGAAAGCATCATGTGAAGCTATAGTATGTTATGAAAGCTTTATATGAAGCTATAGTATGTTATGAAAGCTTTATATGAAGCTATAGTATGTTATGAAAGCTTTATATGAAGCTATAGTATGTTATGAAAGCTTTATATGAAGCTATAGTATGTTATGAAAGCATCACGTAAAGCTATAGTATGTTATGAAAGCATCACGTGAAGCTATAGTATGTTATGAAAGCATCATGTGAAGCTATAGTATGTTATGAAAGCTTTATATGAAGCTATAGTATGTTATGAAAGCATCATGTGAAGCTATAGTATGTTATGAAAGCATCACGTGAAGCTATAGTATGTTATGAAACCTTTATATGAAGCTATAGTATGTTATGAAAGCTTTATATGAAGCTATAGTATGTTATGAAAGCATCACGTAAAGCTATAGTATGTTATGAAAGCATCACGTAAAGCTATAGTATGTTATGAAAGCATCACGTAAAGCTATAGTATGTTATGAAAGCTTTGTATGAAGCTATAGTATGTTATGAAAGCATCACGTAAAGCTATAGTATGTTATGAAAGCTTTATATGAAGCTATAGTATGTTATGAAAGCTTTGTATGAAGCTATAGTATGTTATGAAAGCATCACGTGAAGCTATAGTATGTTATGAAAGCATCATACAAGCACAGGTAATTCTGTTGTTGTGTTTCGGTACCTTTATATCCGGTGGGTCCTCAGCCCTTATACAGTCTACTATAGACATGAGACATATAGTCCATACAGTCTATTTGGATGGATGAGAGGGCTTTATTTTCATTATGATGGTGAAGGTGGCCCTCCTCTGTTTTTCCAGTAGGTTCCTCCTCAGCCCTCCTCCTCTTCCTCAGCCCTCCTCCTCCTCAGCCCTCCTCCTACTCTTCCTCAGCCCTCTTCCTCAGCCCTCCTCCTCTTCCTCAGCCCTCCTCCTCCTCCTCCTCCTTCTCCTCCTCTTCCTCAGCCCTCCTCCTCCTCCTCAGCCCTCCTCCTCAGCCCCCCTCCTCCTCAGCCCTCCTCCTCAGCCCTCCTCCTCCTCCTCAGCCCTCCTCCTCAGCCCCTTTACATTATACTGTAGACACAGACACAACTTGTTTTTCATTTGGTGCTAAAGTAGGTTTGTTTTTGATTGATCTCACCTCTCATCTCCTCCTCTCTTCCCCTCTCTTCCCATCTCTCCACCCCTCTCCTCCTTTCCTCCCCTCTCCTCTCCTCCACCTCTCCTCTCTACCCTCTCATTCTCTACCCCCCACATCATCAAACCCTCTTTCCTCCCCTCTCCTCCCCTCTTCTCCTCTCTCCTCCCCGCTCACCTCACATTTCTCCCTCTCCTCTACTCTTATCCTCTCTTCTCCCCTCTCCTCCACCTACCCCCCCAGGCTCTGTTGTGTTTTATGGATGAACACAGAAACAAGATGGTTCCTGCTGTGTTGCGCTGCATTGTGGAAAGTGTTTAACTTTCAAATGAAATGTTCACAATGGGTGTCCTACTGTAATAATGGAGCAGGTAGCATCATGCAGTCTCCCTTTGAGAGACTCAGCGTGTGTAGTGACATGTTAAACCCCTTAAGGTCGATGTCCGTGCCCCCGTGAAAATCTAATTAGCATAATACATAAATATGTCCGTTTATGCTAGAGACCCCTCTATGGAAAGATAAGACACTCACGAACACGATGGTGTTCTCCGTTTTGCTCTAGGAACCCCCCCCCACTCCACCCCACAGGCGTCGTTGGACTCGTCTGAATTCGGTACAACGGATCTGTTATCTTCTGTCTGTAGCGTCCAAACAGTTTGGGCTACTCACTAATATGATGCCTCTGTGTAAAGGTGAGACTCTCAGGAACTGTCTGGCTATAGGACGCTCACAGACCTCACAAGACTCATCTGAAGGTCCCCTCCAAAAATAATGAATGGAAGTACTGTATATATGGAGACTGTTTAGTGACAAAAATAAAGGGTTAAACGCATGTAAAAAAATAAATAATAATAATAACAATCTCTCAGATGAAAAATGATGTTTGGCCCTATTGCTATTAGCCAATAGAAACACATTGAATAACAGATAGTCCTTACTGCTATTAGCCAATAGAAACAGATTGAATAACAGATAGTCCCCCCAAAAAATCCTAAGGAAGTTTGTTCTGAAGTGTCTGTCATATATCTGAGAGATATAAGAAAGACCAAGAAACTATTTCTATATATTTTTTTTAACATTTATTTAACTCCCAATTTTATGCACTAAACTCTCTCCATATATACTTCCATTGATTTAAAAAAAAAGTAGTTCCGGGGACCTGGGGACCTTCAGACAAATCCTGTGAGGCTTGTGGACATCTTGGAGCAGAACAACCGACATGTACAGTACAGTATTCACCAGAGACCTTTATATTAGTGTGTAGCCCAAACTGTTCGGACTCTACAGACAGACGTTTTCAGAAGAGGTCGTACCGACATCAGACAGGTCCCGTGAGTCTTAAAAAAGAAGAGGTCGTACCGACATCAGATGAGTCCCGTGAGTCATAAAACAGAAGAGGTCGTACCGACATCAGACGAGTCCCGTGAGTCGTAAAACAGAAGAGGTCGCACCGACATCAGACAGGTCCCGTGAGTCGTAAAACAGAAGAGGTCGCACCGACATCAGACAGGTCCCGTGAGTCGTTAAACAGAAGAGGTCGTACCGACATCAGACGAGTCCCGTGAGTCGTAAAACAGAAGAGGTCGTACCGACATCAGACGAGTCCCGTGAGTCGTAAAACAGAAGAGGTCGTTCCGACATCAGACGAGTCTCGTGAGTCGTAAAACAGAAGAGGTCGTACCGACATCAGACGAGTCCCGTGAGTCGTAAAACAGAAGAGGTCGTACCGACATCAGACAGGTCCCGTGAGTCGTAAAACAGAAGAGGTCGTACCGACATCAGACGAGTCCCGTGAGTCGTAAAACAGAAGAGGTCGTACCGACATTAGACGAGTCCCGTGAGTCGTAAAACATAAGAGGTCGTACCAACATCAGACGAGTCCCGTGAGTCGTAAAACAGAAGAGGTCGTACCGACATCAGACGAGTCCCGTGAGTCGTAAAACAGAAGAACACCATGGTGTTTGTGAGTCTCATCTTTTCATGGTCTGATGAACACCGCTCTGTCTCTGCCACCTTTCACCGCAGATGCGAAATTGCGATATTGGTGGATGTGATGGATTGAGGTTTAGCAGGAGAAGGGTTCATTTACTTGCCTAGTTAAATAAAGGTTTAATAAAATTATACAATAAAATGATGATGTGGTGAGGATGATGATGAGGAGGATTATGATGGTGGTGAGGATGATGAGGGTGATGATGATTATGAAGAGATGCAGTTTTTGATTCAGGTGTTGATGGATGGATCTTGTGTTGATGAATATGAAATGTAAATGAAATGAGATATGACATGTGAAGTGATCTGTTATGTGCGTCAGCCAGCTGTCGTACTCTGTATATTCTATATACCCCTAACGAGTAGGCATCCTCAGTTCAAACAGTTCGATATCTAGCAGATCGTTCTTAGAAGCAACAACACAAGATAAAGTGAATAAAACCTTGAACCTTGAATAAAAAAGACTTGAATGGAAAGAAACTTCACTAATCTTCCTTAGCTAACTTGGCTCTGGGGAGATTCAGGGCTGGAGCAGCAACATCACATTTCATTCATCTTTCAGAATACTTCAGAGAACCTTTTGTCTTTATTCTGTGTGTTTTCCTTCCATTGCACATTCAAGGTCATGGAGAAGAAATGGACCAGTTTTTCATATTTTGGGACGGCAGGTAGCCTAGTGGTTAGAGTGTTGGGTCAGTAACCAGCAGGTAGCCTAGTGGTTAGAGTGTTGGGTCAGTAACCAAATCAAATCAAATTTTATTTGTCACATACACATGGTTAGCAGATGTTAATGCGAGTGTAGCGAAATGCTTGTGCTTCTAGTTCCGACAATGCAGTAATAACCAACAAGTAATCTAACTAACAATTCCAAAACTACTGTCTTGTACACAGTGTGAGGGGATAAAGAATATGTACATAAGGATATATGAATGAGTGATGGTACAGAGCAGCATAGGCAGATACAGTAGATGGTATCGAGTACAGTATATACATATGAGATGAGTATGTAAACAAAGTGGCATAGTTAAAGTGGCTAGTGATACATGTATTACATAAGGATACAGTCGATGATATAGAGTACAGTATATACGTATGCATATGAGATGAATAATGTAGGGAAGTAACATTATATAAGGTAGCATTGTTTAAAGTGGCTAGTGATATATTTACATAATTTCCCATCAATTCCCATTATTAAAGTGGCTGGAGTTGAGTCAGTGTCAGTGTGTTGGCAGCAGCCACTCAATGTTAGTGGTGGCTGTTTAACAGTCTGATAGCCTTGAGATAGAAGCTGTTTTTCAGTCTCTCGGTCCCAGCTTTGATGCACCTGTACTGACCTCGCCTTCTGGATGATAGCGGGGTGAACAGGCAGTGGCTCGGGTGGTTGATGTCCTTGATGATCTTTATGGCCTTCCTGTGACATCGGGTGGTGTAGGTGTCCTGGAGGGCAGGTAGTTTGCCCCCGGTGATGCGTTGTGCAGACCTCACTACCCTCTGGAGAGCCTTACGGTTGAGGGTGGAGCAGTTGCCGTACCAGGCGGTGATACAGCCCGCCAGGATGCTCTCGATTGTGCATCTGTAGAAGTTTGTGAGTGCTTTTGGTGACAAGCCAAATTTCTTCAGCCTCCTGAGGTTGAAGAGGCGCTGCTGCGCCTTCTTCACAATGCTGTCTGTGTGAGTGGACCAATTCAGTTTGTCTGTGATGTGTATGCCGAGGAACTTAAAACTTGCTACCCTCTCCACTACTGTTCCATCGATGTGGATAGGGGGGTGTTCCCTCTGCTGTTTCCTGAAGTCCACAATCATCTCCTTAGTTTTGTTGACGTTGAGTGTGAGGTTATTTTCCTGACACCACACTCCGAGGGCCCTCACCTCCTCCCTGTAGGCCGTCTCGTCGTTGTTGGTAATCAAGCCTACCACTGTTGTGTCGTCCGCAAACTTGATGATTGAGTTGGAGGCGTGCGTGGCCACGCAGTCGTGGGTGAACAGGGAGTACAGGAGAGGGCTCAGAACGCACCCTTGTGGGGCCCCAGTGTTGAGGATCAGCGGGGAGGAGATGTTGTTGCCTACCCTCACCACCTGGGGGCGGCCCGTCAGGAAGTCCAGTACCCAGTTGCACAGGGCGGGGTCGAGACCCAGGGTCTCGAGCTTGATGACGAGCTTGGAGGGTACTATGGTGTTGAATGCCGAGCTGTAGTCAATGAACAGCATTCTCACATAGGTATTCCTCTTGTCCAGATGGGTTAGGGCAGTGTGCAATGTGATTGAGATTGCATCGTCTGTGGACCTATTTGGGCGGTAAGCAAATTGGAGTGGGTCTAGGGTGTCAGGTAGGGTGGAGGTGATATGGTCCTTGACTGGTCTCTCAAAGCACTTCATGATGACGGAAGTGAGTGCTACGGGGCGGTAGTCGTTTAGCTCAGTTACCTTAGCTTTCTTGGGAACAGGAACAATGGTGGCCCTCTTGAAGCATGTGGGAACAGCAGACTGGTATAGGGATTGATTGAATATGTCCGTAAACACACCGGCCAGCTGGTCTGCGCATGCTCTGAGGGCGCGGCTGGGGATGCCGTCTGGGCCTGCAGCCTTGCGAGGGTTAACACGTTTAAATGTCTTACTCACCTCGGCTGCAGTGAAGGAGAGACCGCAAGTTTTCGTTGCAGGCCGTGTCAGTGGCACTGTATTGTCCTCAAAGCGGGCAAAAAAGTTATTTAGTCTGCCTGGGAGCAGGACATCCTGGTCCGTGACTGGGCTGGATTTCTTCCTGTAGTCCGTGATTGACTGTAGACCCTGCCACATGCCTCTTGTGTCTGAGCCGTTGAATTGAGATTCTACTTTGTCTCTGTACTGACGCTTAGCTTGTTTGATAGCGTTGCGGAGGGAATAGCTGCACTGTTTGTATTCGGTCATGTTACCAGACACCTTGCCCTGATTAAAAGCAGTGGTTCGCGCTTTCAGTTTCACACGAATGCTGCCATCAATCCATGGTTTCTGGTTAGGGAATGTTTTAATCGTTGCTATGGGAACGACATCTTCAACGCACGTTCTAATGAACTCGCACACCGAATCAGCGTATACGTCAATGTTGTTGTCTGACACAATACGAAACATCTCCCAGTCCACGTGATGGAAGCAGTCTTGGAGTGTGGAGTCAGCTTGGTCGGACCAGCGTTGGACAGACCTCAGCGTGGGAGCCTCTTGTTTTAGTTTCTGTCTGTAGGCAGGGATCAACAAAATGGAGTCGTGGTCAGCTTTTCCGAAAGGGGGGCGGGGCAGGGCCTTATATGCGTCGCGGAAGTTAGAGTAACAATGATCCAAGGTCTTTCCACCCCTGGTTGCGCAATCGATATGCTGATAAAATTTGGGGAGTCTTGTTTTCAGATTAGCCTTGTTAAAATCCCCAGCTACAATGAATGCAGCCTCCGGATAAATGGTTTCCAGTTTGCAAAGAGTCAAATAAAGTTCATTCAGAGCCAACGATGTGTCTGCTTGGGGGGGGGGGATATATACGGCTGTGATTATAATCGAAGAGAATTCTCTTGGTAGATAATGCGGTCTACATTTGATTGTGAGGAATTCTAAATCAGGTGAACAGAAGGATTTGAGTTCCTGTATGTTTCTTTCATCACACCATGTCACGTTAGTCATAAGGCATACGCCCCCGCCCCTCTTTTTACCAGAAATATGTTTTTTCCTGTCTGCGCGATGCGTGGAGAAACCTGTTGGCTGCACCGCTTCGGATAGCGTCTCTCCAGTAAGCCACGTTTCCGTGAAGCAAAGAACGTTACAGTCTCTGATGTCCCTCTGGAATGCTACCCTTGCTCGGATTTCATCAACCTTGTTGTCAAGAGACTGGACATTGGCAAGAAGAATGCTAGGGAATGGTGCACGGTGTGCCCGTCTCCGGAGTCTGACCAGAAGACCGCCTCGTTTCCCTCTTTTTCGGAGTCGTTCTTTTGGGTCGCTGCATGGGATCTACTCCGTTGTCCTGTTTGTAAGGCAGAGCACAGGATCCGCGTCGCGAAAAGCGTATTCTTGGTCGTACTGATGGTGAGTTGACGCTGATCTTATATTCAGTAGTTCTTCTCGACTGTATGTGATGAAACCTAAGATGACCTGGGGTACTAATGTAAGAAATAACACGTAAAAAAACAAAAAACTGCATAGTTTCCTAGGAACGCGAAGCGAGGCGGCCATCTCTGTCGGCGCCGGAAGTAGGTAGCCTAGTGGTTAGAGTGTTGGGCCAATAACCAGCAGGTAGCCTAGTGGTTAGAGTGTTGGGTCAGTAACAAGCAGGTAGCCTAGTGGTTAGAGAGTTGGGCCAGTAACCGAAAGGTTGCTGGATCGAATCTCTGAGCTGACAAGGGTAAAAATCTGGTGTTTTTCCCCTGAATAAGGCAGTTAAACCCACTGTTCCCCTGTAGGCCGTCATTGTAAATCATAATTTGTTCTTAACTGACTTGTCTAGTTAAATAAAGGATAAATGAAATGTTTTAAATATAAAATATATATTTCCCAGAATGCTTTTAACCAAACCCTCGGAACAATCTAGCAATCTTTCACGACAATTAAAAATATTTGTTAATTGTTAATAAGTGGAAGATCATTTTGAGAAAGATTTGTCAAATTAATATCTCGGTTAAATAAAATAAATAAAAATGGTTCTCATTAGCTGTGGATTATATTTTATTCAACTTCAGTCGTTATGTGGGATCGATATACGATTGATTGTATTTTATTCAACTTCAGTCGTTATGTGGGATCGATATACGGTTGATTATATTTTATTCAACTTCAGAAGTTATGTGGGATCGATATACGGTTGATTATAACTTATTCAACTTCAGTCGTTATGTGGGATCGATATACGGTTGATCCTACCGCAGGGGAAACGTGTTTATGTTGAAGAACTAGTGGAAATGACATTCAGATGTCATCCTTTATCCAGTTCCATAGCAGGGTGTTATTTAGCATTTTATAATTGGCAGTCATTGATCTCCACATATTGAACTGTCTTTCATAGAATATGTAATACAAATATGATCCTTTGAAGAGGACAATGTCCTTTTTTTTGCCATTTGGCCAACTTCAAGTATAATAATTCCACTACGTAATTATCTCCAGCGTAATACCAGTGTCTATATACACTACATGCCCAACAGTATGTGGACACCTGCTGTTTAACATCTCCCTCCAAAATCTTGGACATTAATATGGAGTTGGACCCCCCTTTGCTGCTTTAACAGCCTCCACTCTTCTGGGAAGGCTTTCCACTAGATGTTGGAACATTGCTGCGGGGATGCCACAAGAGCATTAGTGAGGTCGGGAACTGATGTTGGCCGATTAGGCCTGGCTCACAGTCGGCATTCCAACTCATCCCAAAGGTGTTCAACTGGGTTGAGATCAGGGCTCTGTGCAGGCCAGTCAAGTTCTTCCACACAGATCTCGATAAACCATTTCTGTATGGACCATTATCGTCTAGAATGTCATTGCGTTCCTCCTCCACAAACTGTACAATTGGCACGATGCATTGGGGCAGGTAGCGTTTCTCTGGCATCCGCCAACCCAGATTCATCTGTCGGACTGCCAGATGGGGAAGCTACAGAGAACACATTTCCACTGCTCCAGTATCCAACATTGGTGAGCTTTACACCACTCCAGCTGAAGCTTGGTATTGCGAATGGTGATCATAGTCTTTTAGAGCTTGGCCATGGCTGCTTGGCCATGGAAGTCCATTTCATGAAGCTCCCGACAAACAGTTCTTGTGCTGACGTTACTTCCTGAAGCAGTTTGGAAGTCAGTAGTGAGTGTTGTAACCTAGGACAGACAATTTTTATGCCCTACGCGCTTCATCACTCTGTGATCCCATTCTGTGAGCTTGTGAGGCTTACCACTTCGCGGCTGAGCCGTTGTTGCTCCTAGACATTTCCACTTCACAATAACAACACAGTTGACCAGGGCAGCTCTAGCAGGGCAGAAATTTGACGAACTGACTTGTTGGAAATTTGGCATCCTATGTCGGTGCCATGATGAAAGTCACTGAGCTCTTCAGTACGGGCCATTCTACAGCCAATGTTTGTCTATGGAGATTGCATGGCTGTGTGCCTGATTTTATACACCTGCCAGCAACAGGTGTGGCTGAAATAGCCCGAATCCACTAATTTTGAAGGGGGGGTCACATACTTTTTGCCATGAAGTGTATGTGAAAATGCCAAATTTCTATGTTTTTTAGAAACAATTATGAAGTTACAAAGTTCTTCCCGATTACATCATCAAAAGTAAAAACATTCAAAAAATAGATTCACGGTTACATGCGGAGCAAGAAAATACCCTGCCTCTGGCAAATACCCTCCTAGAAACCCGTTGCACGTTTTTGAAAATCTACCTTTTTCTTTTTTTTTTACCTTTTCACACGTACCAACAAATGGGTGTGATCATTCTACAGTGGTCCCTGAAGCGTAACCCTCAAACCGGTGTGATTAGAACGCTTGTTTAGAACGTCCAGTTTTGATTCCCGCGACAGTTAGCATTTGAGCTAGCCACACAGTTTTTTTTTTCACAGTAAAAATTTTGCACAAACAAAGTCCTTACAAATGCAGTGGCGGTTAGTGCCGTTTAAGATGAGGGAGGATGTTTTTTTCTATGTGCATGGCCTTATTTCTATAATCAAAGTGCATTATTTGTCACCAGTATTTCAAAACATGTGAATCAAACTTCATGCTACAGTAGAAACAACAACACGATATACAGAAAATACTGTAAGGCGCTTACTTTGATAGGAACGCACACATGTCCAAAGTACATTTTTGTAAGTTAAATCGACAAGGAAAGCAATGCGAGCACCAGCCAGAAAATGTGCCAGTTCGTGCAAGACTGTGCAAATGTCTGCATACTTCATGTGCGGAAGAAATGGGCAAGGGCTCTCCTCGAAGAGGGAGGTTTGACCGTCTCAGTAAAGCCTTAAACAAAAATTGTCCGCAACACTGAAATGCTACTTCTATGTGAATTAATGAGGAGGCGGAACACACCTCAATTCAAACGGTTAGAAAATAAAACTTGCGCTGCCTGCTAAATGTCCTGTTGCGTAACAATTACATTCTGGAACAGTGAGTGCACTATGACATCACATCGCTGGGGCGACCTTTACACGGAACCCAAACCGGCTGCGCGCGTGCACCATCATGCGCTATCATGCATACATTAATTTTTTTCCCCCTACACTAAACCCCTATCAAAACAAACTCTGAACCGATTACATTAATTTGGGGACAGGTCGAAAAGCATTAAACATGTATGGCAATTTAGCTAGTTAGCTTGCACTTATTAGCTAATTTGTCCTATTTAGCTAACTTGCTGTTGCTAGCTAATTAGTCCTATTTAGCTAACTTGCTGTTGCTAGCTAATTAGTCATATTTAGCTAACTTGCTGTTGCTAGCTAATTAGTCATATTTAGCTAACTTGCTGTTGCTAGCTAATTAGTCCTATTTAGCTAACTTGCTGTTGCTAGCTAATTAGTCATATTTAGCTAACTTGCTGTTGCTAGCTAATTAGTCATATTTAGCTAACTTGCTGTTGCTAGCTAATTAGTCCTATTTAGCTAACTTGCTGTTGCTAGCTAATTAGTCATATTTAGCTAACTTGCTGTTGCTAGCTAATTAGTCCTATTTAGCTAACTTGCTGTTGCTAGCTAATTAGTCCTATTTAGCTAACTTGCTGTTGCTAGCTAATTAGTCCTATTTAGCTAACTTGCTGTTGCTAGCTAATTAGTCCTATTTAGCCAACTTACTGTTGCTAGCTAATTAGTCCTATTTAGCCAACTTGCTGTTGCTAGCTAATCTGTCCTGGGATATAAACATTGAGTTGTTATTTTACCTTACTTGTACAAGCTCTTCTACTCCGACAATTAATCCACACATAAAACGGCCAACCGAATCATTTCTAGTCATCTCTCCTCCTTCCGGGCTTTTTCATCTTTGAACTTATATGGTGATTGGCATCTACAATTTTACCACGACAACCGGCAAAACATTTAGTCTTTCAATCACCCACGTGGGTTTAACCTGCTTCTATAAACCAATGAGGAGATGGGAGAGGCAGGACTTTCAGGGCGATCTGCGTCAGAAATAGGAATGACTTCTATTTTAGCCCTTGGCAACGCAGATGCGCAGATGCTCATTGGCGCGTGCGAGCAGTGTGGGTGCAATAATTTAATAATATAGATTTCCACATTTATTTTGCGACGCTCGTGCGCGCGACGTATCCGGTCTGGTCAGCATGTTAGAGATATTCGGAACTCACATGTGAAAAGGTTAATCCTACCCTAATCCTACCCTTTTTTTAACCTTTCTTCTTCTCTTTTTAACCACAGATCATTGAAACGTGCCGTTTTCACACATGTAGACACTGGTATGGTGCTGAAGATAATGAATATGAGGTTGAAAAGTGTTGGAATTGCACTTTAATGACACCTGTGAAAATGATTTGATGACTTCTTAATTTCTAAAGTCTTTATGGGTACCAAGGGCTGGATTCCATCCATATGGCAGAAGCATCGCGTAAGACCCACGTTATAGCAAGCCGAAGAACCCTTTATGGTGTCTAGGTATCACTTCTACACCCTTCGCTTACTTCATTCCCATGTGTTTTATCAGTGCATCAGGGTTGGCATACACAGCCTTCTACAGTGTAGAAGCCTGAAGCAGCAGCCTTACTGTCTGTATATAACGTTAAACAGGCTTTAAGAAAGCCAAATGGCTCTGTTATTGTCCCATCAGGCTAACGGGTGTCTGCTACTGTCCTCCCTTCCAGGTTAATGTGCAGCGTAAAGCTATTCCTATCCCCCTGGAATCAGCAGAGGGCTTTTCAAAGGTGACCTCCTATATTTCTGGGTAAAGCGCATAGTATTGATCTGTTTTCTACACACACTGTGAAAGTTCTACAGTAGTTACAGTAGTAGTAGTAGTAGTCACAGTTACATACTGTTACAGTGTTACTGTAGTTACAGTAGTAGTAGTAGTTACATACTGTTACAGTGTTACTGTAGTTACAGTAGTTACAGTGTTACATACTGTTACAGTAGTTACAGTAGTAGTAGTCACAGTTACATACTGTTACAGTAGTTACAGTAGTAGTAGTCACAGTCACATACTGTTACAGTAGTTACAGTAGTAGTAGTCACAGTTACATACTGTTACAGTAGTTACAGTAGTAGTAGTAGTCACAGTCACATACTGTTACAGTGTTACTGTAGTAACAGTAGTAGTAGTAGTAGTAGTCACAGTTACATACTGTTACAGTAGTTACAGTAGTAGTAGTCACAGTCACATACTGTTACAGTAGTTACAGTAGTAGTAGTAGTAGTCACAGTTACATACAGTTACAGTGTTACAGTAGTGACAGTAGTAGTAGTCACAGTTACATACTGTTACAGTGTTACAGTAGTTACAGTAGTAGTAGTAGTCACAGTTACATACTGTTACAGTGTTACTGTAGTTACAGTAGTAGTAGTAGTAGTAGTAGTCACAGTTACATACTGTTACAGTGTTACTGTAGTTACAGTAGTAGTAGAAGTAGTCACAGTTACATACTGTTACAGTGTTACAGTAGTTACAGTAGTAGTAGTAGTAGTAGTCACAGTTACATACTGTTACAGTGTTACAGTAGTGACAGTAGTATTAGTCACAGTTACATACTGTTACAGTGTTACAGTAGTGACAGTAGTAGTAGTAGTAGTTACATACTGTTACAGTGTTACTGTAGTTACAGTAGTAGTAGAAGTAGTCACAGTTACATACTGTTACAGTGTTACAGTAGTTACAGTAGTAGTAGTAGTAGTAGTCACAGTTACATACTGTTACAGTGTTACAGTAGTGACAGTAGTAGTAGTCACAGTTACATACTGTTACAGTGTTACAGTAGTGACAGTAGTAGTAGTCACAGTTACATACTGTTACAGTGTTACAGTAGTGACAGTAGTAGTAGTAGTAGTTACATACTGTTACAGTGTTACAGTAGTGACAGTAGTAGTAGTCACAGTTACATATTGTTACAGTGTTACAGTAGTAGTAGTAGTAGTAGTTACATATTGTTACAGTGTTACAGTAGTTACAGTAGTAGTAGTAGTAGTTACATACTGTGACAGTGCTACAGTAGTTACAGTAGTAGTAGTAGTAGTTACATACTGTGACAGTGCTACAGTAGTTACAGTAGTAGTAGTAGTAGTAGTAGTTACGGTTACATACTGTGACAGTGTTACTGTAGTTACAGTAGTAGTAGAAGTTACATACTGTGACAGTGCTACAGTAGTTACAGTAGTAGTAGTAGTTACATACTGTGACAGTGCTACAGTAGTTACAGTAGTAGTAGTAGTTACCGTTACATACTGTGACAGTGGTACAGTAGTTACAGTAGTAGTAGTAGTACTTACATACTGTGACAGTGCTACAGTAGTTACAGTAGTAGTAGTAGTTACCGTTACATACTGTGACAGTGGTACAGTAGTTACAGTAGTTACAGTAGAAGTAGTAGTAGTTACATATTGTTACAGTGTTACTGTAGTTACAGTAGTTACAGTAGTAGTAGTAGTAGTTACATATTGTTACAGTGTTACTGTAGTTACAGTAGTTACAGTAGTAGTAGTAGTACTTACATACTGTGACAGTGTTACTGTAGTTACAGTAGTTACAGTAGAAGTAGTAGTAGTTACATATTGTTACAGTGTTACTGTAGTTACAGTAGTTACAGTAGTAGTAGTAGTAGTTACATATTGTTACAGTGTTACTGTAGTTACAGTAGTTATAGTAGAAGTAGTAGTAGTTACATACTGTGACAGTGCTACAGTAGTTACAGTAGTAGTAGTAGTAGTTACATACTGTGACAGTGCTACAGTAGCTATTGGAGTTTAGTTTCAGCCGGCTACATCAATACATCTGATGAAGAAGGGGCGGAGTTATTATGCTCAATATCCATATCACAGTATATGATCTTAAATAGCACCTTATTCCCTATAGGGCCCAATGGGCTCTGGTCAAATGTAGTGCACTAGATAGGGAATAGGACATCATTTGAGACTGCTCTATATCACGTCCCTCTAACATTTACAGGAAGCCAGTCACAGTGTGGCATTTAATAAGCAATATGGGTTCATTTGAGTGTTGGAGGGAGGTGGGTGTCTCTTCTCAGGCTGACTATAGTTCTATTTATAGAGGAGCTGTCTGTATCCAGGACTGATTAGATGTTATTACATGAAATCATCACAGGTGCAGCAAAATGCTCATGTTTCTAGCTCCAACAGTGCGTTAATGCCTAGTTAAATGCTCATGTTTCTAGCTCCAACAGTGCGTTAATACCTAGCTAAATGCTCATGTTTCTAGCTCCAACAGTGCATTAATACCTAGCTAAATGCTTATGTTTCTAGCTCCAACAGTGCGTTAATACCTAGCTAAATGCTTATGTTTCTAGCTCCAACAGTGCATTAATACCTAGTTAAATGCTTATGTTTCTAGCTCCAACAGTGCGTTAATACCTAGCTAAATGCTCATGTTTCTAGCTCCAACAGTGCATTAATACCTAGTTAAATGCTTATGTTTCTAGCTCCAACAGTGCATTAATACCTAGCTAAATGCTTATGTTTCTAGCTCCAACAGTGCGTTAATACCTAGCTAAATGCTCATGTTTCTAGCTCCAACAGTGCATTAATACCTAGCTAAATGCTCATGTTTCTAGCTCCAACAGTGCATTAATACCTAGTTAAATGCTTATGTTTCTAGCTCCAACAGTGCATTAATACCTAGCTAAATGCTCATGTTTCTAGCTCCAACAGTGCATTAATACCTAGCTAAATGCTCATGTTTCTAGCTCCAACAGTGCATTAATACCTAGCTAAATGCTCATGTTTCTAGCTCCAACAGTGCATTAATACCTAGCTAAATGCTCATGTTTCTAGCTCCAACAGTGCATTAATACCTAGTTAAATGCTCATGTTTCTAGCTCCAACAGTGCATTAATACCTAGCTAAATGCTCATGTTTCTAGCTCCAACAGTGCGTTAATACCTAGCTAAATGCTCATGTTTCTAGCTCCAACAGTGCATTAATACCTAGCTAAATGCTCATGTTTCTAGCTCCAACAGTGCGTTAATACCTAGCTAAATGCTCATGTTTCTAGCTCCAACAGTGCATTAATACCTAGCTAAATGCTTATGTTTCTAGCTCCAACAGTGCGTTAATACCTAGCTAAATGCTCATGTTTCTAGCTCCTACAGTGCATTAATACCTAGCTAAATGCTTATGTTTCTAGCTCCAACAGTGCATTATACCTAGCTAAATGCTCATGTGTCTAGCTCCAACAGTGCATTAATACCTAGCTAAATGCTTATGTTTCTAGCTCCAACAGTGCATTAATACCTAGCTAAATGCTTATGTTTCTAGCTCCAACAGTGCATTAATACCTAGCTAAATGCTCATGTTTCTAGCTCCAACAGTGCGTTAATACCTAGCTAAATGCTCATGTTTCTAGCTCCAACAGTGCATTAATACCTAGCTAAATGCTTATGTTTCTAGCTCCAACAGTGCATTAATACCTAGCTAAATGCTCATGTGTCTAGCTCCAACAGTGCATTAATACCTAGCTAAATGCTTATGTTTCTAGCTCCAACAGTGCATTAATACCTAGCTAAATGCTCACGTTTATAGCTCCAACAGTGCATTAATACCTAGCTAAATGCTCATGTTTATAGCTCCAACAGTGCATTAATACCTAGCTTATGCTCACGTTTATAGCTCCAACAGTGCATTAATACCTAGCTTATGCTCACGTTTATAGCTCCAACAGTGCATTAATACCTAGCTTATGCTCACGTTTATAGCTCCAACAGTGCATTAATACCTAGCTAAATGCTCACGTTTATAGCTCCAACAGTGCATTAATACCTAGCTTATGCTCACGTTTCTAGCTCCAACAGTGCATTAATACCTAGCTTATGCTCACGTTTCTAGCTCCAACAGTGCATTAATACCTAGCTAAATAATCATGTTTCTAGCTCCAACAGTGCATTAATACCTAGCTAAATGCTCACGTTTATAGCTCCAACAGTGCATTAATACCTAGCTAAATGCTCACGTTTATAGCTCCAACAGTGCATTAATACCTAGCTAAATGCTCATGTTTATAGCTCCAACAGTGCATTAATACCTAGCTAAATGCTCACGTTTATAGCTCCAACAGTGCATTAATACCTAGCTAAATGCTCACGTTTATAGCTCCAACAGTGCATTAATACCTAGCTAAATGCTCACGTTTATAGCTCCAACAGTGCATTAATACCTAGCTTATGCTCACGTTTATAGCTCCAACAGTGCATGCTAACAATACAAAAAAAAAACACATACAAATCCAATCAATAAAAAAGAAAGGAATTAAGAAATGTCAGAACTAGCAATGTCAGAGTGAATATATTTGTATATACTGTATGATGGTGACTATAGACAAGTTGTGTACACCAGTAGTTATATAGAGTGAGCCTTGACTAGAGTACAGTATATACAGTACCAGTCAAAAGTTTGGACACACCTACTAATTCAAGGGTTTTTCTTATTTTTCTTATTTTTTACTGTTTTCTACATTGTATAATAATAATGAAGACATCAAAACTATGAAATTACACATATGGAGTATGTAGTAACCAAAAAAGTGTGTATTTTATATTTGAGATTCTTCAAGATATCCACCCTTTGCTTTGATGACAGGTATCAAATCAAATTATATTTGTCACATGGGCAGAATACAACAGTGAAGTGCTTACTTACAAGCCCATAATCAGTTTTAAGAAAAATATGTTTAAATTGTATTTATTTTTTTAAATAGAAGAAAATATAGAAATAACAAATACTTAAAGAGCAACAATAAAATAACAGTAGTGAGGCTATATACAGGGGGTAGCAGTACAGAGTCAATGTAGAGGTTAGTCAAGGTAATTGAGGTGAATATGCATAGATAATTAACAGAGTGGCAGCAGCGTAAAATTGGTGTGGTGTGTGGGGGGGACAATGCAAATAGTCCCAGTAGCCATTTGATTGGCTGTTTGTGAGTCTTATGAATTGGGGGTAGAAGCTGTTAAGAAGCCTTTTGGACCTAGACTTGGCGCTCCGGTACCACTTTCCGTGCGGTAGCAGAAAAGTCTATGACTAGGGTGGCTGGAGTCTTTGGCAAATTTTAGGGCCTTCCTCTGACACCGCCTGGTATAGAGGTCCTGGTTGGCAGGAAGCTTGGCCCCAATGTTGTACTGGGCCATACATACTACCCTTTGTAGTGCCTTGCGGTTGGAGGCCGAGCAGTTCCCATACCAGGCGGTGATGTAACCATGCTCTCGATGGTGCAGCTGTAGAACCTTTTGAGGTTCTGAGGACCCATGCCAAATCTTTTCAGTCTTCTGAGGGGGAATAGGCTTTGTCTTGCCCTCTTCACAACTATCTTGGTGTGTTTGGACCATGAATAGTTTGTTGGTGATGTGGAAACCAAGGAACTTGAAGCTTTCAACCTGCTCCACTACCGCCCCGTTGATGACAATGGGGGCGTGCTCGGTCCTCCTTTTCCTGTAGTCCACAATCATCTCGTTTTTCTTGATCACATTGAGGGATAGGTTGTTTTCCTGGCACCACACTGCCAGGTCTCAGACCTGTCTCATCATTGTCGGTGCTCAGGCCTACCGCTGTTTTGTTGTCGTCAAACTTAATGACAGTGTTGGAGTCGTGCTTGGCCATGCAGTCATGGGTAAACAGAGAGTACAGGAGGGGACTGAGCACACACCCCTAAGCGGCCCACGTGTTGAGGATCAGCGTGGCAGATGTATTATTACCTACCCTTACCACCTGGGGGTGTCCTGTCAGGAAATCCAGAATCCAGTTGCAGAGGGAGGTGTTTAGTCCCAGGGTGATTAAGTTCAGAGCAGAGTACTGGGCGGAGACCAGCTAGTGGTGACTGTTTAACAGTCTGATGGCCTGGAGATAGAATACTTTTTTTCAGTCTCTCTGTCCCAGCTTTGATGCACCTGTACTGTCTCAGCCTTAAAGATGGTAGCAGGGTGAACAGGCCATGGTTCCGGTGGCTGAGGTCCTTGATGATATTTTTGTCCTTCCTGTGATACCGGGTGCTGTAGATGTATTGGAGGACAGGCTGACCACACCATACTGATGGAAATCAAGGAGAGGTTATTTTCCTTGCCCTACTCTGCCAAGGCCCTCACTTCTAATCTGTAGACTGTCATGTCTTTGTTGGTAATCAGGCCTAACACTACTGTGTCGTCTGCAAACTTGATGATTGAGTTGGTGACATGTATGGCCACGCAGTCATGGGTGAACAGGGAGTACAGGCATGGGCTGAGCACGCACCCTAGTGGGGCCCCCGTGATGAGGATCAGTTTAGTGGAGGTGTTGTTGCTTACCTTCACGGCTCGTCAGGATGTCTAGCACCAAGACGCACAGGGCGGTTTTTAGACCCAGGGCCCGAGCTTATTGTTGAGCTTGGAGGGCACTATGGTGTTGAAGAATGAGCTGTTGTCGATGAACAGCAATCTTACATAGGTATTCCTCTTGTCCAGATGATATAGGGGAGTGTGCATTGCAATGGCCGATTGCGTCATCTGTGAATCTGTTGGGGAGGTATGCAAATCGAAGTGGGTCTAGGGTGTCGGGTAATGTGTAGGTGATCTGATCCTTAACTAGCCTCTCAAAACACTTCATGAAGACAGAAGTGAGTGCTACAGGGTGATAGTTAATGATAGTTCATTAACCTTTGCTTTCTTAGGTACAGAAACAAAGGTCCACATCTTGAAGCAATTACGGAGAACAAACTGGGATAGGGAGAGATTGAATATGTCTGTAAACACTCCAGCCAGCTCATGTGCAGATGCTCTAAGTACGCGGCTTGGGATGCCATGTGGGCCGTAGCCTTGCGAGGGTTAACACACTTAAATGTCTTACACACATCGGCTACGGAGAACGTGTTGTTGACTACCTACACCACCTGGAGTCGGCTTGTCAAGATGTCTAGCACCAAGTCGCACAGGGTGGTTTGTCTTACACACGTCGGCTACGGAGAACGGGAGCTCACCGCCCTCGTGAGCGGCTGTGGCCTGCGTCTGCGGCACTGTGTTTTTTCCCTTCGAAGCGGGCGAAGAAGGTGTTTAGCTTGTACAGGAGCAAGGCGCCAGTGTCCACAACGCGCTTGGATTTCCCTTTATAGTCCGCGATCTGGAGATCCTGCCACATACCTCTCATGTCTGACTGGATAAATTGCGTCTACACTTTCTCCATGTTCTGTCATTTTGCCTGTTTGATTTCCTAACCGAGGGCATAGCTGGACTGTTTAAGCGTCCATGTTCCCAGTCACCTTGCTGTGGTAAAATGAAGTGCTTTCAGTTTTGCAAGAATCTATCCATCGCCACAGTGGGAACAAAATCCTCTATGCACTTCCTGATGAAGTCAGTCACCGAGTCAGTGTGTACGTCAATACTAATCTTGATGCATAGATTACCATTGGTCAGACCAATATTGAACAGTTCTAACTACAGGTACTTCCTGTTTAAGATTCTGCCTATAGGAATGGGAGCAGCAGAATGGAGGTGTAATCTGATTTGCCGAAGGGAGGGCGGGGGAGGGCCTTGTAGCCGGCCCGGAAAGTGGAGTAGCAATGGTCAATGGTGATCGAGGAGCGAGTAGCACAGGAGATGTGTTGATAAGACTTTGGCAGCGTTTTCCTCAGATTTCCTTTATTGAAGTCCCCAGCTACAATAAATGTGGATGTGCAGATTCCAGTTTTCACAAAGTCCAGTGTAGTCCCTTGAGAGCCATCACGGTGTCAGCTTGGGTAGGAATATACACGTCCGTGACTGGAGATGTAAAGCTTCAATCTAGGACTGATGAGATATTATTACTGGAGGTATGAAGCATGTATCCAGCACTGATTAGATATTATTACTGGAGGTATAAAGCATGTATCCAGCACTGATTAGATATTATTACTGGAGGTATAAAGCATGTATCCAGCACTGATTAGATATTATTACTGGAGGTATAAAGCATGAATCCAGGACTGATTAGATATTTTTCTGGAGATGTAAAGCATGAATCGAGGACTGATTAGATATTATTACTGGAGGTGTAAAGCATGAATCCAGGATTGATTAGATATTATTACTGGAGGTTTAAAGGTTGATCATCAGCCCTTTTAGCCAGACGTTTACTTTAGGATACATAGTCTGCATCCCATATTGCACCCTATTCCCTATGTAGTGCACTACTTTTTGACCGGAGCATCTCTATGGCCAAAAGCAGTGCACTAAATAGAGATTAGGGTACCATTTGGGACTTCAAACAACCCTACTCAGCTCTGCAGTTATATTGCTCACAATGTAGTGGTTAATTGGTCGTGGATTGGCCTTGAGTTCCTCTGTTTGTTTTCTACTACGACCTGATTGAGAAGTTCACTTATTTGTGCTGTTCTGGGATTATCTGCAGTGAGAAGAAGAAGGTTTTGTGTGTCTCAGTCGGTAGAGTGTGGTGTTTGACAAATCAGGGTTTTAGGTTCAATTTTCCACTAGGGTCACCCTTATGAAAATGAATGCTCGCATTACTGTAAAAATCACTTTATTCATGCTACACACCGTGTACACAATCGAGATAGGGTTGGGATGTCATACTTTACAGTTCAAAGCTGTAGACACAACCAATATTGGGTTGGAATGCAGTGTGTTACATGTCATGCAACCAAAGGCAGCAGCAACAGTGTGTAATAACTAGAGCTGCCTTCCTGCCTAAAAGCCTATTCTATGTATAGCTCTATAATGAACTATTCATGAACACGAAAAACATATATATATATATTTATATTTTTGGCATGTTATTTCCTCCATTCCCTATTACGTGTTCTGAGGCTAGCATAACAAAATAATAATAATGTTTTCATAAATAGGTAGGTCACAGTTTAGAAAGTGAATAGGGTAGATACGTCAACCCTCGTCTATAATGGTCTGTTTCCGAATGTGGCCCAAACTCTTTATTTCCCTTTCCAGGAATCTGAAAGTAAACTGGTCTTGTTGATAGACAGTGACCTAATGGAATGGGACATGTCCCCCTGGAGTCCTGGTCTGGACACAAAGTGACATTCCATTCCCAAGTGCACTACTTTGGACCAGTACTCATAGTGCATTACTTTGGACCAGTACCCATAGTGCACTACTTTGGACTAGTACCCATAGTGCACTATCACAGGTGCTGGAAAACAGAATGTCGATTTGATTGGTCTATTTAGACCTATAGCAGTGAAGCAAGCACAGGGAGCGGCTTCTCTCATGTGAAGACCAAAGCTGTGTCTCAAATGCCTCTCGATTCACTTTATAGTATACTGCTTTTTACTAGGGCCTATAGGACGCTAGTCAGAAGTAGTGCACTATAAAGGTGAAAAGGATGCCATTTGTGACATCGCCCAGGTTTATAGACCTCCTGGTTTATAGGCCTCCTGGGCTTCATAATTGGACAACTAGATGGCCCAAATGTCTTCACATGTAACCCTTTCAGAGTGTAATATTGTCCCAGAGAAAATGGAATATACAAAGTGTGATTGATTCTAATAGAGCAAGATTGTTATTCAATCGATAGGAGAATATATATATATATATATTATTATCCCCGCTTTATATATATATAAAGCGGGGATAATATATATATATATATATATATATATATTCTCCTATCGATTGAATAACAATCTTGCTCTATTAGAATATAAAACCTTATATATATATATATATACTGCTGAGTAAAGAGAAAAGGGAGTCATACATAAATAAATGGACAAAGTGTGCAAAAGCTAGACGACAATATTGTTACTAAACCACACCTGTGGTTTAGATACCAGCAAGATGTGAATATTGTTTCTGTCTCTAGTCTGTCCCCCACGGCACGGCAGCAGACACCTGTGGTTTAGATACCAGCAAGATGTGAATATTGTTTCTGTCTCTAGTCTGTCCCCCACGGCATGGCAGCAGACACCTGTGGTTTAGATACCAGCAAGATGTGAATATTGTTTCTGTCTCTAGTCTGTCCCCCACGGCACGGTAGCAGACACCTGTGGTTTAGATACCAGCAAGATGTGAATATTGTTTCTGTCTCTAGTCTGTCCCCCACGGCACGGCAGCAGACACCTGTGGTTTAGATACCAGCAAGATGTGAATATTGTTTCTGTCTCTAGTCTGTCCCCCACGGCACGGCAGCAGACACCTGTGGTTTAGATACCAGCAAGATGTGAATATTGTTTCTGTCTCTAGTCTGTCCCCCACGGCACGGCAGCAGACACCTGTGGTTTAGATACCAGCAAGATGTGAATATTGTTTCTGTCTCTAGTCTGTCCCCCACGGCACGGCAGCAGACACCTGTGGTTTAGATACCAGCAAGATGTGAATATTGTTTCTGTCTCTAGTCTGTCCCCCACGGCACGGCAGCAGACACCTGTGGTTTAGATACCAGCAAGATGTGAATATTGTTTCTGTCTCTAGTCTGTCCCCCACGGCACGGCAGCAGACACCTTTGGTTTAGATACCAGCAAGATGTGAATATTGTTTCTGTCTCTAGTCTGTCCCCCACGGCATGGCAGCAGACACCTGTGGTTTAGATACCAGCAAGATGTGAATATTGTTTCTGTCTCTAGTCTGTCCCCCACGGCACGGCAGCAGACACCTGTGGTTTAGATACCAGCAAGATGTGAATATTGTTTCTGTCTCTAGTCTGTCCCCCACGGCACGGCAGCAGACACCTGTGGTTTAGATACCAGCAAGATGTGAATATTGTTTCTGTCTCTAGTCTGTCCCCCACGGCACGGCAGCAGACACCTGTGGTTTAGATACCAGCAAGATGTGAATATTGTTTCTGTCTCTAGTCTGTCCCCCACGGCACGGCAGCAGACACCTGTGGTTTAGATACCAGCAAGATGTGAATATTGTTTCTGTCTCTAGTCTGTCCCCCACGGCACGGCAACAGACACCTGTGGTTTAGATACCAGCAAGATGTGAATATTGTTTCTGTCTCTAGTCTGTCCCCCACGGCACGGCAGCAGACACCTGTGGTTTAGATACCAGGTTTATTCTCCACTGAATCAGACAGCGAAGGAACTAGGCCTTAAGGTGCGATGTTGTTTTGCAGCAGACAATGCTACATTTAAACCACCCCATCCACAGCTTCTACAGCACTCATCAATATTTCTGTTTACTTTGGCTCATCTTCATCTGATATTTGCCTGGGATTCTCCCCCTGAAGCACATGGCTCACATATGGTAAGTGGCAGTTAGTTGAAACTGAATTATTATCCAATTCAACAGAAAAGTGTTAATTAAACGTGTTGTCTCTGAGGCTTGTTGTATTTTGATCATTGAACAAATACATTTGCCTTGTTTTTAAAAAAAATACATATTTTTCAACTTGCAGATTACCCTCTAGAATACCAACTGTGTGGAGTGGGGGGTATGAGGAGATTATTGTGGCCTAGTATGTCTGACAAACCACATACAGGAAGTGTTATTCCCCCCCCCCCCCCTGCCCCCCCAGGGCAAGCTTTTAGTTCTCCCATATATTAGTGAGAGAGAAGGGAGGGAGAGAGACTCATCCCTCAGTAGGCTATTTGTGCTGATCCATTTCTCCTGAACAAACAAAGGCTCTCAGCATTATTATCCCCGCTTTGTTTAGGCAAAAATATTCCACTACAGGCGGATAGCAGTGAAGAGAGTCAATAATTCAGAAAAACAAAGCTTTAGATTTCCCTGAAGAAAGTGTGAACCATTCTGGACTAGCCAGTTTATTAGGCTGTGTAAATATGAGGGGCACAGGAGGTGGATCGTGGCAGGGGATTGCATGCCAAATTGCACCCTATTCATATAGGGCTCTGGTCGAAAGTAGTGCACTATATAAGGAATAGGGTGCATTTTTATGACGCGGGCAGGCTTGACTTGAAAAGGAAGGAGCTCTATGTGTTATAAAACGTGTTTGGACTGTTTGTCTGGCTTGTTTCAGCACCACAACACTGTGGACAGCTCCATGTTGTTGTTTCAGCACCACAACACTGTGGACAGCTCCATGTTGTTGTTTCAGCACCACAACACTGTGGACAGCTCCATGTTGTTGTTTCAGCACCACAACACTGTGGACAGCTCCATGTTGTTGTTTCAGCACCACAACACTGTGGACAGCTCCATGTTGTTGTTTCAGCACCACAACACTGTGGACAGCTCCATGTTGTTGTTTCAGCACCACAACACTGTGAACAGCTCCATGTTGTTGCTTCAGCACCACAGCACTGTGGACAGCTCCGAGTTGTTGTTTCAGCACCACAACACTGTGGACAGCTCCATGTTGTTGTTTCAGCACCACAACACTGTGGACAGCTCCATGTTGTTGTTTCAGCACCACAACACTGTGGACAGCTCCATGTTGTTGTTTCAGCACCACAACACTGTGAACAGCTCCATGTTGTTGCTTCAGCACCACAGCACTGTGGACAGCTCCGAGTTGTTGTTTCAGCACCACAACACTGTGGACAGCTCCATGTTGTTGTTTCAGCACCACAACACTGTGGACAGCTCCATGTTGTTGTTTCAGCACCAGAACACTGTGGACAGCTCCATATATAACATTCAGCACCACAACACAAAGGACAGTGTTATAGTGTTCTGAATCTGTTCTTGATCTGTCGCTTCCATTTTGAATTTCATTTAGTTTCATTTCCTGATGCGTAACAGACTTCACACAAACACTACTGAAATTAAGTGAGTTTTACATTCTCATGCTGTTATTGTACTGTACAGCCAAAGTTACAAGCTAGACAGCTGCATATCAGTAGAGAGATAGTTAATGAGTTGAGATACTCACTTACAGGCTTTTGTACTGGTAGCTTAAGATCTTTTTCTCTCCTGGATTTCCGAGCACACTTCTGAAAGAGGGAGAGGGAGAGATTTCCTGGTTGTGGAGTCAAGTGGAGGCCATTGGCTGTGTGAGTTATATCAGTCAGGATGTAGAGATCAAATAGACAGGAAGACAGAGGTTCACGTTGTGAATGTCTTTCTTGAAGATGTTCCTTTGAAGATGGAAGATGTGATATGAAATCATCCTTGTCTAGTTTCAAAAATCCCTCTGTTGAATAAAACATAAAGCGTTTTTTTTCCTTGTCCCCCAAAACAAAAGGCGGTGTCACATTGTTTATGCATTCAGAGCATCGGGCTGTTGAAGATGTTACAGAGAAATGTTCTCCTTAAATGTTTCATCAGTGCCTATCATTAACAGTCACCCCCCCCCCTTTGATTTATTGACATTGTATTGTGTTACAAAATAAGACGTTAAAATGTATTTAATATTTATTTATTTTTTCAGTGATCTATGCAAAATACATTCTAATGTAAAAGTGGAAGAAATATATCTATATTTTTTAAAGATTAATGCAAAAATGAAATACTAATATAAGTTTATTATTCCCCCTCCCATGGGTCAATGGGTCAACCTGTTAGAAACACCTTTGTCAGCGATAACAGCAGTGAGTCTTCTTGGCATAGTCTCAAGAGCTTTGCACACATTTATTGTGAAATATTTGCCCATTATTCTTTTCAAAATTCTTCAAGCTCTGTCAATGTGTTGGGGATCATGGCTATACAGCAATGTTCAAGTCTTGCCATAGAGTTTTTAGCAGGTTTAAGTCAAAACTGTAATTTGACCACTCAGGATCATTCACTGTCTTCTTCGTAAACAACCCTAGTGTGGAGTTGGCCTTGTGTTCTAGGTTATTGTCCTGCTCCCATTAGTCTAGTGGAAAGCAGACTGAACCAGGTTATCCTCTAGGGTTTTGCCTGTGATTATCTCCAGTCCGTTTCTTTTTATCCTGAAAAACTCCCCGGTCTTTGCCGATGTCAGGCATACCCATACCATGATGCAGCCACCAACCTGCTTGAAAATCAGGAGGCAGTTACTTAGTGATGTGTTGTGTTGGATCTGCATTTAGGACAAGAAAGTGTATTATTTTGCAGTGTTGTGTTTTAGTAACACCTTAGTGTTTTGTTGCATACAGGATGCACGTTTTGGTATAATTTTATTCTGTATATTTGTCTTCTTTTCTCCATGGTTTTTTTCTTCAGTGATACTTTAGTAATACTTTACTGATACTTCAGTGATACTTTAGTTCAGTAATACTTCAGTAATATTTTTGTTGTGTACAAATGCATGTTTTGGAATAATTTTATTCTGTATATTATAATGATTATTTTCTCTCTGTCATTTAGGTCATTATTGTGGAGTGACTACAATGTTGTTGATCCATCCTCCGTTTTCTCCCATCACAGCCATTGAACTCTGTAGCTGTTTTAAAATCCCCATTGGCCTCATCATCCCTAAACAGTTTCATTCCTGTCCTGCAGCTCAATTAAAAAAATCGACTGTATCTTTGTGGTGACTGGGTGGATAAATACATCATCCACAGCATAATTATTAGTTCAGAAGATCGACTGTATCTTTGTGGTGTCTGGGTGGATAAATACATCATCCACAGCATAATTATTAGTTCAGAAGATCGACTGTATCTTTGTGGTGTCTGGGTGGATAAATACATCATCCACAGCATAATTATTAGTTCAGAAGATCGACTGTATCTTTGTGGTGACTGGATGGATAAATACATCATCCACAGCATAATTATTAGTTCAGAAGATCGACTGTATCTTTGTGGTGTCTGGGTGGATAAATACATCATCCACAGCATAATTATTAACTTGACCATACTTAAAGAGATATTCAACATCTGATATGTTATTGTTACCCATCTACCAATCTCCTTCTTCATGAGGCTTCTGAAAAGCTCCCTGGTCTAATCTGTGCTTGGAATTCAATATTTGACTCAGGCCCCTTACATGCAACTTATAATGTGATTTTTTTAAAGCCAAATTGTATTTATGAACTGATTTAGGCTGTAGGGGTGAAGACTATACTTGAGTTATTGAATTAAAAAAAAAATATGTAAACATTTGTAGAATTTTCTTTTCACTTTTACATTATGAGTATGTCGTGTAGATCAACACACACACACACACACACACACACACACACACACACACACACACTCACACACACACACACACACACTCACACACACACACACA